>NW_009709804.1:0-19167 GCF_000703405.1 Apaloderma vittatum | reverse complement strand
CACCGCTTTCCCTTCATCCACTAGGCGGGTGGATGAAATTTACTCAACCTAATTTATTCTGCTGGGTATTTTGGCAGTTACTTGTGGGATTTAGTCTTCATTGTTTTGTAATCTCTGAACAGCAAGTTTTAGAGCTAATTGTTCTGTGGTTATTCATATAACCATTGTGTATAGAGAATTAAAACACTCTTAAATGCATATCCAATTCTCTCCTTTGATATGTACATGAATGTCTTTCTTAAGTCAATAGGAGTGAGCCATGCCTAATAGAGTTGTGGAAGTCATTGTCAAAGAATACAATAGAGACTGGAAGTCTAAATCGTTTTAAAAGGATTAGACGCATTTGTAAAGGGTAAGTCTTTTGGTGGCTGTTACAGCACAGGATGGTCCAAATGTTGCTTCCATCTCAGTGAGGCTCAGAAATGCCAAGGGGTAGCAGCTGGGGAGATGGGATGTACAAAGCTCCTCTTGGTTCAAATCTCCTCCTTGAAGCATCTGTCCCTGGCCATGGCCATGTGTTGGGTTTGGGCTTCTTGGATCTTCAGCCAGGCTCAGCATGGCTGCTCTTACATTTTGACCCTATCTCTGTTGTTTTGCCTCTCAAGATTTGAATTTTTTCTTCCCCTGTAATATTAGTTCATGCTATTGTCAGATAGCTTGCTTGGGAGGAGGAGGCAGAATAGATTCCTATTGACTAGGAAAAACATTAATTTCCAGATGCTACTACATACTGCTTATTGATTTACATCTTCTCATGATATCATTTCTGTAGGACTTATTTGCATTTATTGTTTTATAGACACAAGTTTAAGAGGAAGAATTCAATTTTTTTGTATGTAACATTTCACTTCTTTACACAGTCATGATTTTTCCCTTCTTCAGTCAATAATAAACATACACATTAAATCATAAAATTATTTAAAGATTTCATAATCCCTCTGATTAATTCAGGACAATTTTGCAAATGCAGGTATGTCTGTGCTGGATGGAAATGTGTAAATGATAAATTTCATAGTGGAATTATTTTTGTCATGGTCCTAAAGGTAACATCATCACATATCTAAGTGCCTGATGGCAAAATATTTTTTCTGCATGAAAGACTTCAAGATAACTATTTGCAGAGGGATAAAAGCCAATGATGAATGAAGCAACCTATTCCACAAATATCAATAGAATTACGCAGTGTCTCGCAGGACTCAACTGCATGATGTTGGTCAGTCTGACTTACAAGATTTCTGTCTTATGGGTTTAAACTTGTTTTCAGCTTGCCAAGGTGAATACGTCACAGGAGTACATGTGAGTCAGCATCTCAACTGGCTAAGGTCAGAGTGTTAGGAACCCAAATGTGCTTCCTGTAAAACATTTTCTTTATAAAATGTGTGAAAAGGAGACAATACTTGTTTACATATTTTAAAAGGGAAAAGGGTGAAGCATTTAATGGTTTGTTGTTTTGTTTTTGTTTGGTTGTTGGCTTTTTTTTTCTAGAAGATTGTACATAACAGAAAAATTAGTTTAGGAAATGGTACTAATGGTACACTAAAGTGTTTTGTGGGAATTTAGTGCAGATAGACCATGCAGAAAACTTGTAAGTTGAAGCAGACTGTCTTTACAGTTTGTTTTATATATAGCAGTGACACAGTGTAATGCAACTTTTTCATGCTGTGCATGGAAAGAAAAATGGAACAAAATGGTACAAAATGCTGTTGCTGATATGATGAGTTTTGAGCTGCAGAATAATTCTTCTAAGCTTAGAACGTCTTCTGGCAGATCTCAGCTCTCGTGCTGTCATCAGTAGGAGGGCTGCTGAAAATTAAATAGATTACACAAAACTAGCTGCTCCTCACCAGTGGGGCACGTGATGCCTTCTCTTGCTCTGTTGTTCGTGGGGAGGAGGCATGGCTAGGGGTGAGGAAAGAGACGTGCAGCAGGAGATTGAGATAAAAATGGAGGAGATTCCTGGTAGTCTCTAGGACTTTCTCTGAACTGCTCTTAACCCTGGGGTCAGTGGGTCATTTATTATGCCCTGGTGCTGAACACTAGATCAGCAGGGTCGTGGGTGGGTGCTGGGGGTAGATAGGGGTGGCACACTGGGGAATTTTTCTCCTAGGTTTGTTTGCAGTGCATGAAGCAGCACGAAGTGATGAACTGTTTTAGCAGAAGCCACCTTGTCAAGCAGTGCAGCAGGACCTCCTCTCGAGACGAGTAAATTAGGTCACTTGGAGATCGATGTCGTACAGCTGGATTGCTTCCAGTTCTAGTTGGCTTAGAGCTCAATGTGCTGCCTTACGCTGTGTAAGCATGTCAATAGGAACCTACAAAGGAGTTGGGAAACTGGAGAAAGGTTTTTTGGTCTGTGCCAAAAAAAGTGATGAAGAATCAGTTGGCTAAGCTTTAGGATACATACATGCCGGGGGCTCAGGATTCTCTGACCTCCCTTCTGACCCACAACTCAGCTGAAGTGCATGCATGAAGCTACAGACAGCCATGTGTATCCCCTTCCCAGGGCTCAGGTGTCGGGTGTCCTGGCACAGTGTGTTGGACTCATTGGAGCACAGTGGTTGCTAACTTACACGGTCTTTCCACTGTTCACTTCCAGTGAAAGAAGCCTCCTAGGAGTCTCTTCCAGAGAGGGATCAAAACCACAATGTCCTTGGTTTACCTTCATTATTGCTAATGTCGAAAGGCATAGAGACAGTGAGATGTGATGGAGTGCCACAGCGCTCTGTGACGTTGTTGTACCTCTGGAGAATGGCTGGAGCAGAACCATCAGGCTCAGGCTCCTGCCCAGGTCACCCACTCTGCTGGAGGTCAGCATTGCCAACCGCACACAAAGGTTCATCTACCAATAAAAGACCAATGCAGAAAAAACACGGATTTACAAGAAGATACACTAATAACTATGATGGGCTTACCACCATGAAACTCTACAATCCTTTTTAAAACTGCTCATGTTCTTGGTCTCAGTGGTATCCTGTGGCAATGAGTACCACAAATGAAAAGCACTGTATAGCAAGAAAATGTCTTTGGAGGTTTTCTTTAAGCTTTTCTGAAAAGTTTTAGATTGTGACCTGATAAATTCACCGGGTGCTCTCTCTCTAATTTTATAAATTTATGGTATGTTCTTCATCAACCGCTTTTCCCCAGGAATTTTATAGCAAAAATTTATAGTAGTTCATTAGATACAGCTTACTTATCATCAAATTAACATCAATTGCTGGTTATAAATTTGAATAGTAATTTTTAGTTTTTAAGAAAATTTTTTCATTATAATTGTTTCTGCAAGGAGCTCTCCATATAACTGCCAGGTTAAATAATTTTCTGAGGACTTAGGAACATATTTTTAAAGTCTTGAGCTATTCCAGAGTTCATTCTGTAGCTTGTAAATATTTTGTCTTACTTTCCAGCCTTTGCTTCCACTGGAATTTTAACAAAAAGAGTAAGACATGCCAAGCTCTCCCATTATAAATTTAGTACTAACAATGCTGTACGTCTATTGCTGCTGTCACTCTTAAATAACTCACAGTAAACGATAAAAGTAAAACATATTTTTGGTGCATTTCTCTTTGCAATACTTCAAAAATACTGCTTTCCTGATAAGAAAAGAGACTAGATTCATTATTATAACTGTATGTCATGGAGAGATGAGAATATCTACTTTATGACTGCATCTCCTCCCAAAAGTGGAGAGGAATCAAAACCTTGCTTTTTGCCCAATACAAGATGGGAAAAAAGATTCCTTTTTTTCCCATGAACTGGAATAAAAAGAGATTTTAAAAATATTCCAGCCTTTACCCTGCAATCTTAAAACCAACAAAATAAAATTGTGCGAGACTTGGAAAACCAATGTGTATTGTCTTTATATAAGAGTGCCCAATTAAAGCCATTTTGTCATGCTCTATGAGTAATATTCCAGAACTCTATGTAGGTAGAGACAAGAAGAACCTGAGATCAATAAACTAAGCAGCAGAACTTCTGTAGAAAGCATGATTTCTCTAATGAAGACAACAAGAAATGCCATCATTTGGTGTTAAAATTTGTTGCACTTTCCCTGGGATCCAAAGAATATTTCTTCCTGTCATTCTCTTTCACAATTTTTCCTTGTGCTGATGTTTCATAATTGCATTACCAGGGGAGAAAAACAGCCTCATAAGCCTTTTTTTTTTTTTAAGCAGGAGCATCCTTTAAGTGATTATCTATTGAAAATGAATTATATTTTTTTTTTAGAAAAATTAGCACGGAGTGTTTAAAAGCAAAGTAAACACAAGAAACCATAGATTATCATCTACCTAATATATGTATTTTTAACAGTTGTGCCATTCTGGAGAAGAAAAATTAAGGTTTTCTGTAATTGGCAAGGCAGGCAGTGAATTGGAACATTAGCAAAAGAGCGATAGAAAACATACATAAGACTTCATGCCTGGATCTCACCACTACCTCCAAGAAAGGAGCTCAAGCTGTGAATTTTATATGGATCAGTATTTCAAACCCTTAATAATCCAGAGGTCTCTAGCTCTAGGGATGTGATTTGGGCTATTTCAAAGACAGAAATAAAGTGAAGAAGTTTGAGCTAAAGTTTAAATGTAAACAGTCCCAGAATTGAATGGCATTTGAATCTGAAGTTATGACTGTAGCCAGTGTTCACGTATAAATACAAACTCATTCATAATACAACACAAAAAAGTAAGATACAGATGAGAAGGAAGCTGCAGTTAAATGAGAAACAGATTTGTTACTAGCTCAAATGAAATTAAAAGACCATGAGTGCAAGCCAGCAAATGTATTCTATTGTGAGAAAAAATGTTTAATTTCCCATTTGTGATAACACTGAGAAACTAAATAGGGTCATGGCATGAATATTCCTTCATGCAGCACTTATTGCTGAGAGCTGGCAACATATGAAACCTTCCTACTCTAGGCTGCTTGCCTAAAACCTCCTACCCCTGCCTTCCCTCTGACTTGATCCTGCAATACCCCTTTTGAAGACTGTCAGATAGACCTTAAAAAAAAGAATGTCTGCAAGAAAACTACTAAGATTTTTGTTCTTACAGGTATTTAAGATATCAGCCACAACATGTGAACGTTTTGCAATAAAAGGAGTGTATCTGTTTTAGCAGTGGGTGCGTTGCAGTATCAGCTCTTGAAAGCCAGACATAGAAATCTTTGATCTAAATATAAACATTGTTGGATTGTGAATCAGTGGATTTCAAGTAGTAGAGATTTACATAGCCTATATGACAAAGACAATACATTTTTAAGCTGTAACTGAGAAATGAAGGGTGATCTTTACCCCATTTTCTGCCATTCTCCTCCTTCCTCCCTCCCTCCTTCCATGTCATTTATTCCTCTTTTTTTCCCTTTGTAACCAGTGATAATGTATTTCTGGATTTGGTGCTTAAACTGTACAGGGTTAACAGTATAGCTTTCCTCATATTTCTGAACTTTCTTCCATAAAATGCTTAGGAAGATGATCTCCAATTTCACTTCCTCAGCATGAAAAGTAAAACATCTGGTTGTCTTAGTTTCCCACTCCAGCAGTCCACTTTTAAGAGACCAAGTAAGCAATGACATGCTCAAGATTAAAAAACAAAAATCTGCTATGTACATGTTGGCATGGGAGAACAGCAGTGTGATTGAGAAAGGCATACAAGTTTCTATAGCACACACAATTACAGAGCATAGATAACAGCCTGCAGTTAACACTTTAATACATCCTGGCCCCTGCTCTATTTTTTCTGGCCATTGTCAATGGAAAGTTGATGGTAACAGCTGGTTAGGGATTCCCCTAAAATGAATATAACCAGCTGCTCCATACTGATTCTTTCTTCCCCCTCCTTACACATACATTGAACATGTGTCTGGGACAAGAGAACGTTCTGCAACGGGGGCAGTTATGACAAGCAAAGTACTCAGGAGGAGCTTTCAGCAGAACCTAGGTTAGAGAACTCTGGAAATAATATTTTCAGTGTCAGCTTGCTCCAATACTGTCTACGGTGGCCTTAAGAATAGGGAGGTGGGGGAAGGAGGCTCTGTGTGCTTCCATTTCTTGTCATCATTAGGTAATGTCTGGACCCACTAGAGGGTGTGACTCCTAATTCACCCCCTTCATCTCTTCCACTTACTTGAGCATTTTTCCTTTTATATTCATATTCCAGCTTCCCCTCAATGGCCATTACTATTACCATAACAGCTCTAAGGGGATATTCTGCTTACTTCAAATGATTTGTTCCTAATAGTGCTCAACTCATTCTTCACCTATGCACAGCATCTTTAAGACAGAAATTAAGAGCAGTAGTGTAGGACAGGTACAATTGTCTTCTATTTTTTGTGCAATGGCTGTAATTCTAAAAACATTGAATTGGGCTCCTCTCAGTAATCTCTTGTGACTTATTCCTCATTGACAAATGTCTTGAAATATCCTTAAGGTGACATTCTACTGTATCTGGTTCTTCACAGAAAGCCTGGCTGCTTCAGGACTTCACATTGTGTTTCTGTATGGAAGTCATTCTTCTGGAGAGGGCTGATCAGGCATAATTTGCTTGTGGTAAATCTGTGCTGGCTGCTGCAATTGTCCACCTTCTCCTTCCTGCACCCAGTAATATATTCTCAGAAGACTTGCACAGTGATTTCCCCTGGGACCAAAGGACCCTCTTAAAGCTTCTCAGATAGTCCTTCTGGTGTTTTTTGAAGATGGGTCCAGGATTTGCTATTCTCTGCTCATGAGGAACCTTCCTCAGTTTCCATGAGTTTTTACATACGACAGAGAACGGCCTTACAAGGCCATTCACTCACATGAATGTGCCCGCTGTTATCCACCCTTTCTCTAATTTCCCCCTCCATTACAAATAGGATAACAAAAGAGTTAATAAAGGGGGAGGGGTCTTTCTGTTACACAGTACAGTGAGAGCAGCATGTATTTATCCTTCATGAAACTATTTCAAGAGTGTTGAGTGACATTAGGAATAAATTTGTCTACTCCGCTTTGACTTATTTCCTTATCTTGCTTGTATGTGTGATAATTCAGTCACTCTAGCATTCTACGGTCTCTGCGAAATGCCAAACAAATAATTTATTCATTGTTTTGCTCTTTCTCCTTTCCTACATGGATGATTTCTTAATTATAAAAAAGTAACTTGGAGTTTTGTCCATTTTTGCACAGATTTCTGCAGGTTCTTACTACCTCAGCTGACAGCGTTAGCAATGACAGTAAGATTATCACTAATGACCTGGTAGCTTTATCATTAAGCATCTTCCTGGACTGGCTAATACATACCAGACACCTCCTTTGTTCTGCATAACTAGACTAAAATGTAGCCAAAATCTGTTTTAGTATTGGAGATTTTCTGCTTATTTATGTATTTCCTTGCTTTTGATCAAAACCACAAGCTACCATCTGTCTGAAAGAGAAAGAGCAATTAGCTATGCTAACTACTAGCTGAATTTGTAAGTTTTGTGTTTCTTATCATTCCACCATTTTCAATGTTCAGAGCATGGTGTCATAAATATTGTCTCTCTTCAGTCAAACACAGATGCTTGATCCCTGCAGTCATGCAATGGATTCAAGATAATGCTAGTATCATAATAAATTTGCAAACTAATTTGAATTCAACAAAAAAGGTGTGGGCGTATGAACAATTTTGGAATACCAGAGGTAGGGATTTACAGCATGCTTGATACACTCTGGTAACTGCTCTTAGGCATGTCCTAACCTCGAAATAGCATATAATTCATATCAAGTACTTCATTCTGCACTAAAAGTTGGATCGCTGTAGGACAGGAAGATATTTTCAGCCCTTGGCAGGCATGTTAAAAAAAGGATTAACTGTCTTCTTTGTCCATGTTCCCAGGTGTGCCTGCAAGGAAAATCCAGGTATAACAGAAGAGTGTCTACTACACCATTTCTCATCTGCGCTACATTTGACATTACATGAAAAGCAACTACAGGCTTTCTCAATGACCTGTACACTCTCTTAGCAGAATGAGAAATAACAGCTTAGATCCTGTGAGAAAGCACTGCGAGAGAACATTGGCAGCTCTGACAGTTTGTGCTGCCATGAAAATAAAATGGACGCATATTTCTGAAGATGGCAAATCCTAAGGTAAATAAAGTAGCTGTTGACTGAACACAAAGGACATATTAGTTACAGCCGAGCACGTGCGATGAAGTGGGACTCGTCTCACATCTCAGACTAAAATGTCAGTTTGCAACATAAGTTGCAAATGCTTGATTCAGATTTTAATTTTTATAATTTTTTTTGTCATTGCTGAGTACTTCTATCTTCCTGATTCAGAACAGGAGTTCAGACTAAGCACCAAAACGTGTAAGAAAGACTACTTTCTGAATATTTTCTGTGAAAACAGAAATTAAAAGCTCTGGGTTTATTATATTGTTGCAGGCTAAAAACCTTTGAATACTTGAATGTTTTGGCTGAGTTTGCCTAGGCAACAAAACTTTCAGCACTGGCCTAAGCCAGCCTTTCACTCCTATTGTGATCTGCCCATCTCTAATGGTAATGTGAGTAGACAGCCTAGGATAAAACAGGTTTAAATCCTCTTAAGCTGTAAAAGGAAAGGAACCCAAGGATGTCTGGGCTGCTTTCTTCGTCAGAGAAAGAAGGTACACACCCATTATACAGTAAACATCTGGACTACATCAAACTATCCGGGTGGAGAGGGCTAATGTCTTTGCTGAAGTCTTTCATGAAAGATTAAATGTCTGTCTGCCTTCCAAAATACAGTTGTACTAAGGTGCCTTAATTTTGCCTATCTGCAAGTAGTTTGAAAACTTAAGGTACTCGGTTTTAGGCATGACTATAAACTAGAAATTTTATTTTGCAACAACAACAACAAGAATCAGTATTTTATTTTCATTTTGAAGCAGAATAGAAATATAAACTTCTTGAATATCCTCTGAGAGAAAAGCAAGTCTATGCAACAGCCACGGACACATGCAGACAGTATGACCGTTTTGTAGGTGGAAAACATTCAGGCAGAAAGAAACTGAGCAATTTTATTTAATTTATTTATAAATTAAATTTTATTTAATTTCTGTCCTCAGAACTATACTTTCTCACATTTCTGCTTAAGGCTGGTCTTTTCTGTGATGTGATAGGAGCTGCTACCTGGTGTGGTTTTAGCTGGAGCGATCTGGGTCTCCTGGTGGTTGTGCAGGAGAAGGGTAGAGCAACTCCTCAGTGTGCATGACGTGAGGGGGGGACACTGATGTGCTGAGGCATATCCTCAGCTTTTCACGTCTCCTTGGGACCAAGGAGATTTCAAGGTCTCAGCCTGGCCATCCCAACAGACAAATAATCTAAAACAGTATGGCTTTCTACTGAACATCATTGTCAAACTGAGCTTAGACAAAATAAATTATTTGCCCGAGATTAATCTGCTGAGATGTTATGATTTTTTTTTCTACTGACAATGAAATGCCTGTTTCTGTGCCCCGTGCACAGGAGGATGTCCTCCCCGATTTTCTCAAATTTAGTGCTTACATTAAAAACTCTACAGATCTGTCTGCTGCTGTGTGGGTGTAACTGAGTATTTTTTCAAAAAAAACCCCGACCACCACCAAGTTTATTTTGTTGGTTCCTTCAGGAGGACCAAGAAACTTGAGAGTAAGAGACCAGCCTGGCTATGCTTCCTGCATGACCTTGGGTTGAGATCCTTAATCTTTAAGAGTTTCCGTTCCCCTCTGTGCTCCCTCAGTTAACCAGGGTTAATAATAGCTGCCCGTATCATCAGGGTGGTGTGAGGATTAACAAGCTAATGCCGATGGGGCTCTCTGGCACCCTGCTGACAAGGGACTGCCTGAGTGCCATGACAGAACACAGAGGCGCAGGAGCTCACGGGGCAGGGGTTGTTCACTCTCTAGTGTTGACTGGGGGGCGAAAACAACTGTGAGAGCAGGGGAGGGAAGACAACAGCCATAAAAGCTGAAGCGACTGCAGAGGCTGGGCTGCAGCGCCCAGTAAGGCTAGGAAATCGCTGTTTTGCCCAAAGTGTTATTCGCACTGATTGCATGTATGTGCACTGTACAAGTCTGTGTTACGAACTTCATCCCGTACCCACGAGGAGACAGCCTGCATCATGTCCCATGTTCAAGGCAGTTGACTGATGATGGTAGAAAAGTTGGAGCAGTGAGACGGACCATCAAAAGACAAGGAAATCATCTACTTAAATAAGTTTGTAGCAAGGAATTCTGTAGTCCCTCAAGGCTTGGGCTTGTATGTGCCCAGGTGGTCATACAGGATGGCACAAGGTGGGGTCTGTGGATGCTTGGAAATTATTGGCATAAGTTTAGGAGGGGCCAGACCCAAGTTAGAGACTGTGATTGCTAGAAGCATGCTCAAGTACCTTTGGTGGATCCATTGTTCTTCTCCTTAATTCTTTTGATTATTAAATTGTTATGGTTTGAGGGTTTTTTTCTTCTTCTTTACTTACCAGTAACTGATCCTAGAGGGCTACCCTTTCTAAAGTCAGCAGCGTGTTTTTGCAGACAGTGTGTGCTACTGGCAGTGATAACACCTGATGTTTACAGTTACTGCCTGGCACTGGGATGCAGAAAGAGTCTTGCTGATACTTATTCCTACAGTGACCAAGGCCACTGCTGGCTCTTGTGTGCCATGCTGGGGGTGCCGGGTAGTGAGAGGGGTCACGAGGAAGTAAAAGGTTGCACCTCTGGGGGGTAATAGAAAGGACAGGTGACCAGCAAGAGTATTCCATTCCATATATGTCATATTTAGTATAAAGCTGACGGATCATGGGTGTTAAGGCCTTTTCTTCAATGGCCAGCATCTGAGGAGGACTGTCCCATCTTCTGCCCTTGATCCCAATCCTGAGCTCCTAAATCCAGTCCCTATGCCTGGTTCCCCTCTGCTGCTGAGCCTGGGGCTGCTCTGGTGCCTACTGTTCTGCGGAACCAATGATGACTGCTGTCAGGGGAGAGGGATTGGGTTCCAATAATGGTTTTATATATATTTTCATATAGTTCATTATTTTTATTATTTCCTTGTTAGCACTACTATTGTTTTATTAAAGCTGTTTCAGTTTTCTTTTCCAGACTGTAAGTCTCTCTGCCTTGTTCAATTTCCCTTCCCATTTTGGGGAGGGAGAGGGGTTGAGCATATCTGTCAGCATTCATTGGCAGGCCCAGCCCTCACCCTCAACACTATTTTATATGAAATAAATACACTAAATATCTCATGTGTCAGAGTAATTGGTGGGAAAACCTACTTTTGCAGAAGATTTGCATAGCCCAATTCACACACTTACTGAAATGTCATTGTATCTATGTGAGTATGGTCAGGACTAGACGTGAAATTCCTCATGACCTAAATCAGGACCATACACAAGTCAGTCTAATGAGGATCAAGATGTGAATAATTTATTTTTTTTTCCTTACACCTCACCATTGCCTAAGGATGAGACACTTCCCTCATTTCTGTGACTGCTGCTACTTAGAGAAGCAGCTGCAATGTGTGATGGCAGTGCCTAGTTGTCAAGGCAGAGAACCAGGCTGACCTGGCAGACCCGGGACATGGCAAGCTGAGCAGAAGGCTTGTGCAGATGACACAAAGAGCAGAGTAGTGTAGTGATGTGCCTTACTTCATGCTTGACGAAGCTCTTGTTCATGGCTCTGAGCACTGAACGAAGCGTTATCTGAATGTGGAAGAAAGGACCCGTTGTCATACAGGAGAGACGGCGGTGTATTACATCGGGGGGACTCAGGGGCTACCACTCATTCTGGAGAGAAATAAACACCTATCGCCTTCACTACACTGAAGTTCAGATTAAAGTAGAAATGATGGCGGAATAACAGTAGCACTGAACAGATGGATCTAGAGCCAGACGTGAGAGGTTTGCAAATCCTTATGCTATTAGTCTCATTAATAGCTCTATAAAGCGCTATTTTTCTGTTTCTTCAAAATGTTTTCTGTAAACAGTTCAGTAGGATGATGTCCTACTGCTTTTACTGGTCTTAGTAAAATATAGCCTGACTCAGCTGGGACTTCAAGGCTTTTACTACAGTGCAATTAAAAAAAAAAAAAAAAGAGAGACAAGTTATAGCATTTATCTTTAATGACAAATCAAAGTCAATACACTTAATCTCTTTCTAGCACCTGTAAAGCCTTCAGCCAGAGGCTGACAAAATTCATGGGAGCATGATTTCCCTATTTACATGCTGTCTCTGCGTGGCTTAAAGAAGAGCAAAGCAAAGATGCTAGAAAAGGAGAGGCAGAAGAAAAGAAAACTCAACTCGTTCAGCCAGAAGCAGGAACTGGAGGTCTTCTGTAGGCTGTACCCTGCAGGCTGCTGGCTGCCTGGGGGCATCTGTTCAGACATCATGGGGAAAGGAGCCATGAAGCCAACTGAGAAGAGCTTTTTGTAATAAGGGGCTGATCCACAGCACAGTGGTTTTCTTGTAAAGCTTTCATCTTCTTCCCCATCGGTAAGTCCAGCTCCTCTAAATTACTGGGGCTTGGCTGGAGCCATGAGTCTCCCACAACTTGATCCGTGTGAGAGTGGCTGGGTGTTGCAGACTGGTAGCTGGAGGGGTGCCAGGTCCTGCTATGCCTTCATGGGATGCTCTGGGAGAGGGATGTGCTGACCCTGGGTCTGGCACAGCTGCCCCAGCCTCACTGAGGACGGAGTTTGCAGCCGTGACTTCAACCCTCCTGTAAATGCCCCTTTGGCCGCTGCAGCCACCTTTGGCAACATTACAGCTCCCAAATCCCTCTCACCATTCTCTAACTACCATGATGAGGTGCCGAAACATGGAAGCTGAAATTCCTGCATTGTTGCTCTCCAGCAAAGCAGACTTGCAATGGAACGTGGCTTGAAAACATCTGGTGTTCGGTTGGGAATTAGGACCAGATATGGCTTTACAATGACCAGATCATTGCACATGACACCACTGCCAGCAACAGGGAAGTCGTTGTTTTAAATTCCCTGAAAACAAAACAAAAGGCACATAATTTTTTTTTTTCCTTGGCAAATGTATGCCTTTGTCTGAAGACTGCATCTTATTCTGGATAAACTGAGGAAAGAATCAGTTTTCTGTGAGAAGCGTGGAGTAAAAATAAATAATTATTTCCTATATCCTGCAGAAATTACATGGCTATGAACGTCAGTGTAACAGTTAACATTTCCAGTTCACTGTCTTCCCAGTGCTGTGTCTCTTTGCATACCAATAGCTGTGAATGGGAAAGATGACACATACTGGCTTTCTGTGTTCTGCTTAGTAAGAGAGTCTTTGATGAGAACAAATACTCTAATGAGTATAAGTATCAACACTTTCTATAGGAAAAAAAAGTACCAATCCATCTTCACAGTACTGCAATATATTAAAGCAGATAAACAGAAAAACCATGTAATACTGAAGTATTTTCCCTAAAGAAAGGTGGACATTATGAGGTTTTTAATAAATGACACAGTGACACATCATTCAGTGTTGGGAGATTGTGTGAGGTGGGGGGACTCTTTTTTTTCTGCAGGCATAATCAGTCTTGCTCTGTGAGACTACTGAATCTCTAAGTATTGTCTTTACTGGTCAGAGTTGATGTACTTCAGGTGTTTGGAAATTCCTCAGGCCAAGATCTCATCTGATGTTGGTAAGGATTCCGTTTCTTCTGTCTCTGAATAAGAAGTTTTTCTTAGAATAAAGGCTCTAACAGTTGGCCTGGGAGATATTCTAACTCTGCCCTGTGATTACATAACCTATATCAAACTTTCCCATTTCTTCCACCTCCTTCTTTGACAGCCTCACTTGCTCAGTGAGCCTTTCCAAGGAGTAGCTCTTCCCAGAATCTCAGCAGCATAGTATTGGGAAGCAGAGGCAAGTTGCCGAGTCAGCCTCTTGAAACATGAACACATGTGTTCCAGTTCTGAATGGAAAATATATTGGTACTGAGGTGTCCAAGAGTGACACAAAGATCTGGAAAGAATTTTCTCCCATTTTAGCGGCCATTTGGTTCTGAAAGAAATTAAAGATCATATTCTCTGTGAATTAGATTAGCTAACACTACTACATTTGTCTAGAAGCCTGTAGAAGGTACCAGGGTGTGGCTAATGATCTACATAGGTAATGTCTATCCATGCCATGAAGGTTATTGGAAGCAGTGGAGTGATATATAGCCACATTGAGCCTCGTTATACACATAAATATGGAAAGCTTATAGTGGAAGACTTGATCCAATGCTGCACAGTTTTGTTCAGTTTTAGTTACTTTGCTCAACTCTAGTGACTTTGTTCCAATCATGCTACTGTCTCATTTATTCTTGGATTACCAAGTCCAAAATTCACCAATAGAGTATTCATGGAAAATAAAATTTCCGCCTCTCACTCACAGTAGTGATTTGTGCCAGGAAGCCTTTGCCTGCTGACTGAATCAGAACAAAATACCTTTTGTATTATCTCACTGATCACAATTAACTCACAGCAGGCATATCTAATACTGAAGATAACGAGCTGTTGGAAATCCACGTGGGCAGCTGAAGAGGAAGAAGAAATGTCATAGAAAATTCTAAATAACACATACCTTCCAAAAACTGAAACACTGACAGATGTGACATATTTTGGCTAAAACTTTGACTCTTTCCATGAAAATGCCTATCCTTCTCTCAGTCCACGATTTTACACTTTAGAAATAAAGTGGCACTGTGGACTTCCTACCAGCTTAAAAGGGACTGTTAATGTTTGAATGTTCAAAATAGTTTCTGCTCAGGCTCAGGTGAAATGATAGAAGAAAAGTGTGTTGTGGAGGACTGACCTGCTGGAGAGCAGTGTAGGGGAAAGGGACCTGGAGGTTCTGGTGGACAGCAGGATGGCCATGAGCCAGCAATGTGCCCTCGTGGCCAAGAAGGCCAATGGCATCCTGGGGTGTGTTAGAAGCGGGGCGGTTAGTAGATCGAGAGAGGTTCTCCTGCCCCTCTACTCTGCCCTAGTGAGGCCACATCTGGAATCTTGTGTCCAGTTTGGGGCCCCTCAGTTTAAAAGAGACAGGGAACTGCTGGAGAGAGTCCAGCACAACCACAGACATGATGGAGGGAGTGGAACATCTCCCTTGTGAGGAAAGGCTGATGGAGCTGAGGCTCTCTTCAGCTTGAAGGAGACTGAGAGGTGACCTCACTAATGTTTATAAATATGTAAAGGGTGAGTGTCAGGAGGACGGAGCCAGACTCTTCTCAGTGACATCCAATGATAGGACAAGGGGAAACGGGTGCAAGCTGGAGCAGAAGAGGTTTCACAAAATCATTGGGAAAAGTTTTTTCCCTGTGACGGTGGTGGAGTCCTGGCACAGGCTGCTCAGAGATGTTGTGGAGTCTCCTTCTCTGGAGACATTCGAAACCCGCCTGGACACGTTCCTGTGTGACCTACTGTAGGTGATCCTGCTCTGGCAGGGGGGCTGGACTAGATGATCTTTCAAGGTCCCTTCCAACCCCAAAAATCCTGTGATTCTGTGATGAACTGTGGATGAGAAAGTAGAAGTTTAATCAGTCTTGACTAATGTTGACCATCTACATACAAGGCTACTTCCAACCGAGGATGCTACAGAGCCAGTTTTTGGACTGTGGTGCTGGAGCGATTCTTCACAATCCATGAATGTAACTCCAAAATTATAGGCACTTTGCTAAAAAATTTAAAAAAGCAATGTTCAGAGACAACTACGATGAGAGCTGGTTTCTTGGAAATTAGCAAGTGTAGTCCTGCTAGCTCACACATTTGTTTTTCTACTGTATCAAAGTAACAAGAAGTTGTATTGTATATTTTGATATGGAGGCAAGGATTTTCCAAACCCACACATAAATGTGACTGAGACTGCTTTCTATAAAATTTCAGTGGGAGCACTGTAATTTTATTACAATCCATTGAAAAATTCCGCTGAAGACAGGTTATTTTTACCTTTCTAAACTCTAATTTGAAGACATTTGCTAGTGCTGTGCTGTATTCCAGAACAATACACAATCAAGATAAAGAAGAGATAATGGTCATGGTGGCTCCTCGGAGGAGGAAAACTGTGCTCCCAACAGTCACCCAAATGGATGTTCATATCCAGGCCACAGGCTGTGAGGAATGTCACAGCCTTTCATGGGTGTCGGGGGGCATTGCTGACTATGGCTGTGTGTGGTGTGAGCAGGTTGATGACCTGCTCAGCTGGGTGGTGCAACTCCAAGATGAAGTGATAGAGCTTAGGGAAGAGGTAAGTAGACTGAGAAGAATCAGGGAGAGTGAGAGGGAAACTGTTTCCACAAAGGAAGTTCTACAAAATGGATCGGGAGGCAACTCTTAGTTGAGCAGAGGATCTCATCAGCAAGCTCCCCAGCCTTCCCGTAGTAACCCACATGAGCAGTGTCAATGGGAACAGGTCTTTGCTCGAAGAAACAAATGAAACAAATGGAACAAGCGGGTTCCTTTAAGAAACACACCACCTATGTGCCCCTGCAGAACAGAGGGTCTTCAAGAGGATCTGGTTGCGAATAAGGATGAGGGTTCAAGAAAGCCAGAAGAGCCACCAAGGCCAGCTCACCTCAGGACAGCCATCACTACTGACCCTGAAAAGAAAAACTGAAGGGTCATTGTTGTAGGTGACACCCAGCTGAGGGGAGTGGAAGGCCCGATATGCAGACCGAATTGGCTTCATAGAGAGTTCTGCCATCTTCCTGGTGCCCGGGTAAAGGACATTGTAGGTAAACTTCCCACCCTTGTGAGAGGCTCGCAAACAATTAAAAGAGATTTCAAGGCCTTAGGGCAACTGGTAAAGGGATCAAGAGCTCAAGTTGTATTCTTCTCCATCCCTCTGACATCAGCAGTGCACAGGGGTAGGAGGAGTCAACAAGTAAATTCATGGTTCCGGGACTGGTGTCGTAGACAAGGCTTTGGATTTTATGATCACAAATTGGTATACAAGACATCAGAGCAGTGTGCAGCAAATGGGATGCACTTGTCCCAGAGGTCGAAAATTATTCTGAGGCAGGAGTTGGCAGGGCTCATTGATAGGGCTTTAAACTAGATTTGAAGGGTGAAGGGGTCAATAATTTGATGCTTGCCTGTGACACATCAGGGCCAGAGGAATGGAGCCCTAGTAAGGGCTCTCAACTGGTTGCTCTGAGGCAAGCCAGGGACAATGCACTGGGACACTCCAAGGGAATTAAGGAGAATTCTCACAAGAGACACAGCCAAACCAGCTGAAGTACACCTATGCGAATGTACGCAGCTTGGGCAATAAACAGGATGAATTAAGAGCCACTATGCTGCTGGAAAGCCATGACATAGTGGCTATAGCTGAAACTTGCTGGGATCATTCGCATAACTGGAATGTAACAATAGATGGATACAAGCTATTTAGGAAGGACAGGCAGGGTAGGAGGGGAGGAGATGTTGCCATCTACAGCAGTGACCAGGTAGAATTGATGGAGCTCCATATGGGGAAGGACAGTGAGCCGGTTGAGAGTGTGTGATTTAAGATTAAAGGGAAGACAGGGGAAGGTGATTTTACAGTAGGGGTCTGCTACAGGACAGCTGACCAACAGAGCCAAGCAGATGAGGCCCTCCATAGGCAGATAGAAGTGGCTTCGTGTTCACAGGCCCTGGTCCTTGTGGGGGATTTCAACAACCCTCACATCTGCTGGAGGGGCAACACAGCAAGGCATCAGCAATCCAAGATGTTCCTGAAAGGCACTGATGACAACTTCCTTCTCAAAAAGGTAGAAGAACCAACACGAAAGATGCTATGCAGGACCTTGTTCTCACCAACAGGGAAGGGCTGGTGAGCAATGTGAGGCTCAGGGATAGCCTTGGCTGCAGTGACCATGAAGCAATATAATTCAAGATCCTCAGGGCAACTAGAAGGGTGTATTCCAAGCTTACGACCCTGGACTTTAGGCATGCAGACTTTGATCACTTCAGGGATCTGATGCCCAAAGTGCCGTAGGACAAAGCCCTAAAGGGAAGGGGGGCCCAGGACGGCTGGTCAGTACTCAAGGATCACCTTCTCCATGTCCAGGAGCAAAGTATATCGACCAAGAGGAAGGCAAGGAAGAATGATAGGAGACCTGCTTGGATGAGCAAGGAGATCCTAGACACATTGTCACACAAAAAGAAAATTTACAAGGAACGGAAGATAGGACGGCTAGAGTGAGGGGCATATAAGGAAGCTGCCTGAGCAGCAAGACACCAGGTTAGAAAAGCGAAAGCTCAGTTAGAACAAAATCTAGCCAGGGAGATCAAGGGAAACAGCAAAAGTTCCTTTAGGTATATTAATGTTAAGAAAAAGACCAGGGAAAGTCTGGGCTCCCTCAGAAAGGAAACTGGTGAACTGGTGACAAGTGATTTGGAGAAAGCCAAGGTTCTTCTCCTCTATCTTCACTGGCAAGGGCTCCAAGGGGCCCCAGCCACACTTCCAAAGTCACAGAAGACAATGGCAGGGGTTGGATGAAAGAACTGCCCATTGTAACCGAAGATTAGGTTCGTGACCATCTGATGAACCTGAAAGCCTACAAGTCTGCAGGACCTGATGGGATACACTCCAGGGTGACTGAACTCACACCAGAGTTAGATATACAGGGGTAAATTAAGCGCATTTATGCCAAGAACAACTCTTCTGTGAATTCAGTAAAACTTTAATACAAACAAGACTACTTTGTATTTTTAATAGTATTTCAGAAGTATACACATTCAAGTCTGGCCAGTCAGTCTCACCTCCGTGCGTGGTAAGATTATGGAGCAGATCCTTCTGGAGGCAGATCTTCTGCAGAGGCAGAAGAATAACGAAGAGGTGATATGGTACCGTCAGCATGGCTTCACCAAGGGTAAATTGTGCCTGATAAACCTGGTGGCCTTCTATAAGAAGGTCACAACATCAAAAGACAAGGGAAGAGCAACTGACATCATTTACTTGGACCTGAGCAAAGCCTTTGACACTGTCCCGCATGACAACCTGGTCTCCAAGCTGATAAGATATGGGATTGATGGATGACACAATTCGGTGGATAAAGAACTGGCTTGACGACGGCACCCAAAGAGTGGCTGTCAATGATGTCCAAGTGAAAGCCAGTGACAAGTGGAGTTCCTCAAGGATCAGTACTGGGACCAGTCTAGTTTAACATCTTCGTCAGCAACACAGACAGTGACATTGGGTGCACCCTCAGCAAGTTTGCTGATGACACC
>NW_009709803.1:79865-80926 GCF_000703405.1 Apaloderma vittatum | reverse complement strand
GGGCCACCTGGGCACACTGCTGGCTCGTGTTGAACTGCCAGTTTCTTGGTCTCCTCCCTGCAGGTTCCTTCCAGGTTCTCTGGCTCTATAGAAGTCACTCTGAGAATTTTCTAGCCCAAGGGAAAGGTGAATGGATAGGAGGGCCACAGGAGATGTGAATGTCTGATGCTGTGGGACAGACATACAACACCTGAAGTGTGCTAAGGTCTCAAGTATACTGTGATTTTGGAGCTACTGCATTATTGTGTAACTTACTTAACGTATACTACTCTTTATGACTTAGTAAATACTCTCCTTATTTATTAATTGTTTTTATTTATATTTGCTTTATTGTTGTTTTTTTGTTTGTTTGTTTGTTTTCACCCTTCTTCTATTTGAGTTTCCTGCTATCCTGGTATTCATTCATTCAGGTAGAGGCAAAACTGATGACTGCATTATTTTTTCCTTCCTTTCCATGTCTCTGTTTTTGCCTTTATGATTCAGATTTCCTACTTTACTTGAGGGAAAGGTAGACATTAAGAACAGTCTTAGCCAGTTAATAACTTCTGTCTTGATTTTTAGTTTCACATACCCTTTGACAATGTGATCCATCTCCTAGGAGACAGTGAGCACTAGTAAGAAAACAAAGTGTACCTGTTTGAAAGCTGCTAATAATAGTAGCTGCAAAGCAGGAAGGTTCTGCCTCATTTGGGCTTCATCACCTAAAAAAAAAGACACCACTTCCTATGGGAAATATTAATATCATATATTATTGATATCATAGATTTTGAATTAATATTTTTCTTTTCCTTCTTTTTATCTTAATGAACATTTTATGTTAGTGAATACATTAGTGGTGTTAGTAAACACCAAGTCCTGTTAAATATAAAATTTTAAAGTATTTTGATAATAATTTTAGTGAAAGCATAAAAATGTATTGAAAATACAGAAAACTAAAAAAGGAATTATGAAGCACAGACTTTAGTGGAAAAAAGAAAACTTTCTGAAATAGGTATTTTTGATTAAGATACTTTATAAAAAGTTCATAGTGTTGTTAATAATATTCATGTCTTTTTTTTTTT
>NW_009709803.1:74105-79855 GCF_000703405.1 Apaloderma vittatum | reverse complement strand
AGCAGGAATCCTAAAATGAAACTACTGCTTCTTTCTCTTCTTTCAGTATCTGTCTAGCAGGTATTGGCCAGAGTGCTCATTGACAAGGAGTTTCTTTCAAATGACATATTCTGACAATGTTTTAGTGTCATGATGAGAATGACCACAAAGCATTTTCACTTTCAACGTTGTGAATGTTCCCGTAAACAAGAAATTGGGCTTTCACTGCTTGTGAAGTAATTAATAGCTGAAAAAAATGCCCTCCAAACTTACTTAAACTTTGTAGATCATTGTTCTGTGATTTCTCTAACCTAAACAGCAGGGTAATGAATAAAACTTATAAAACAATATGTTTAAATATGGAAAAAAATCCACAAACCAAACCACATGATGAAGCCTGGTTCATGTAAGAAAATGTGGTACAGTTCTGTTTTGGATGGAATCAAACATATTATGAAATATTAAATATTTTAGAGGGGAGTTCTAATTAGAAATATATGTCAACCAGAGAGATTTACATAGATGTGTAATAAGGAAAAAATATGGTTATTATTTTCTCATGTACATAAAAAAATAATAACTTAGAGTTATAAGGTTGCATAGGGACAATTTGTGTCTGTAGTATAATATCAATGTTTACTCTCAAGAAATTAAATTTTTTGAATGTCTCTTCTCTTCACGAGATACTGCAACTTAAATTGCAGATTCATTTATTGGTGTATTTTATAGCTGCCTGGCCAAATACTAAAATATTTTGGCAAGTACTTAAACATATTGAGCAGATTCATTCGTATATGTAGAAAATACATAAAAATGTGATGTGGCATACTGTGAGAGCTATGGGACCAGTTTCTATCTACAATCTCTCATCATTTCAGAATAAGCATTAGAATTGTAGTAACTGCAGTAGTCTATAGCTTTCAGAATGGACTAACATAAATGCAGAAATGTTTATAACAAGAATTTTAAGATTTTTGCCACTGTTCACAAACACCAAACACAATAGGAAAACATTAGAAGGTATTAATAAAAAATCTATGATAATCTTCTAAATTTTCAATAGTTTGGTATTTAGATGGTGCAACTTTACAGTTCTGCATAATACAGGTCGAAGAATGCAAAATAATTGTTTTCTTTGAACTCTGTAAAAGAATTCCAATCTGTTGGAGGGATATCACAGCTGGACGTAAGCACTTCAGGAGGTTCCTGGCATGCTTTGATAATAACTTCTTCCAAATGGTAGAGCAGCCAATGAGACGAGGTTCTGTGTTGGACCTTGTTCTCACTAAGAAGAGGCTGATGGAGAATGTGAAAATCAAGGGTAGCCTTAGCCACCAATGACCACAAAATAGTGCTGAGTTCAAGATCCTTAGGGCAGCAGGGAGGGTGCACAGCAAGCTCATTACCCTGGACTTCAGAGCAGATGTTGGTCTCTTCAGGGTTCTGCTTGGTAGAGTACCATGGCATAAAGTCCTGGAGGGAAGATGGGCCCAAAAAGCTCTTTAATCAATTGCATGACAATCTCATTCTGGGCTGCATCGAAAGAAGCGTGGTCAGAAGGTGATTCTCTCCACTCAGAGGTGATTCTCCCCTTCTACTATGCTCTGGAGAGACCTTACCTGAAGTACTGTGTTCAATTCTGTGTCCCCCAGCATTAGAAAGACATGGATCTGCTTGAGAGAGTCCGGAGGAGGACTGTGAAGATGATCAGTGGGTTGAAGCTCTTCCCTGTGAGGACAGGCTGAGACAGTTGCGGCTGTTCAGACTGGAGAATTGAAGACTGGGGAGACATTACAGCTGCCTTCCAGTAATTAGAGGGGAACTACAGGAAAGATGGGGAAGGACGCTTTTCCAGGAAATGTAGTGATTTGACAAAGGGTAGTGGTTTCAAACTGAGAGCAGATTTAGATTAAATGTTAAGAAGTTCTTTACTGTGAGGGTGGTAAGACACTAAAACAGGTTGCCCAGAGAAGTTGTGAATGTCTCATCCCTGGAAACGTTCAAGGTCAGGATGGATGGGGCTTTGAGCAACCTGGTCTAGTGGAAGGCATCCCTGCCATGGCAGGAGGGTTGGAACTGGATTGTCGATAAGTCCCTTCCAGCCCAAACTGTTCTATGATTCTGTGATTCTATGACGTAACAGTCAGGCTACCATTTGAAAATAGCAGTCAAGATGAATTTATATATTGCAATGAAATCCAAATTGAAAAGTGGTTGCAATAATCAAATCCCAAGCTTCCATGATTGATGTGTACCAGAAAGGGGAAGAAATCTGTTTTTTTTTCCAGAGGAAAAATAAAATCAAACCCAAAAATGTCTCAAAAGAATCTCTCAGTGTGTCAATAAATTTAATCAGTGTAAAACACAAAGATATTACATAAGTAAACAAATAATAGTAGTAAATTACTGATATGTAAGTGAAAGATTGGATTTCTCCCTCTGTCATTTGACAATAGGCCTTAGGGCAAATATAGAATCAGATTTCTTACTGGGCAGAAAGAGACCTTAACTGTTCCCTCTTCTCACACCCACAAGACAGCTGTGGTCACCATAATTACTTATCAATTATAACACTATCTGAGAGACATGCAATAGTGAAGGCATTATTTTATCACAGTTATCTCATTTTTTTATGCCAAGCTTTTTTTTACACTGTCTTAGCAACAGAAAATACTTCATGTTGACTGAGATTAGCTGCCACAGAGAATATTAAGGGATAAATCCTGTACATATTTTAGAGCTGTATTTTACTTAACTGACTTTTTCTAGATTATGTATATCTGTTTGCAAAATATTGAGAAAGGGCAAAACAGTGGACAGAAAAGTATTAATGCAAATAGTAGTTGTTTATTTAAAAAAAAAAAATTCCACACTGCAGTTTGCACATATAAAGAGCATTATAGTGAGAAAAATGAAGTTGAAAAATTATCATTTATTAAGATATCAAGTATAATTTATTATAACTCCCTAGATACATAATAGTAAACAATTTTTTTTATAAGAGAAACAATGAGTATCAATACACAGCTGTATAAACTGGATTTCTGTGTTTGAAAGAGACACTTTTTACTATCGAGTACTGCAGTGAGCAGAGAACAAGAGAACAAGAACATCACACATAGACAGCTTTAGAATTAAAATATATATTAAAAATATGATTAACTCTAGTTGTATTTAGAGAGAACTTTAAAAAATGAACAAGACTTAATTGTCTTCAGTGCCTCATGGAAGCCAATGCAGTAAGACAGCAGAAGAATCAAAGCTGCATGAGTAACAAGCCCAGCATGTGGCATCAAGTCATTATAAACCCCATTGAGATCCCCCTTGGTGGTAGTGTTAAATCTAAAACTGGATGGAATATATGGAATAATTGACTTTTGGTTGGTTATCTATTTATAGGATCATTCTCTTTCTGAAAACCTTTTAAAAAAGAAAGAATTCATTTGGATAATTGCAAATGTCTGAATCCAAAGTTATTTCACTTAAAGAAACCTAGATAGAGGCTTAATGAGAGGATTTAATACTCTAAGGAAATAGTTTTTAAACGAAAAAAAGAGAAAAAAAATTCCCAGTTTTATATGATATTAGTCTATTAAAATCAATCGAAATTTTCTGATTTGTGTGTAGCACAGAATGAACATTAGAATAATATCGAATGGAGCTATATTTATGTAAATATAAACCACAAGAAAATTCCTGGACAGAAATTTTCTAAAAGTTTTCAGACTGGTTTAAGTCTTTTCGCTTTCATGCTAGTTGAATAAATAAGAAAATAATCCTTTGAGAAATGGAAGTTGCATATTTGTAATGCCGTTTCACAATGAATCACTTAAAGCCTTGACCCTGCCTTTTGCACAAAGCAGACAGTAGACCCATTGTTGGCTATTTGTGAAATCTGGCAGTGGAGACTCTGAGATGGGTTAGAAGTCTAGAAGTGAAATTTTGCCTTGCTGGAACAGCATCTACATATAGCCACATTTTATTGTTGAAGTAAATTTAAATGATCTGGAGCTTGTTCTCCTTCCGAAGGATATAAAAGACATTTTTAATAATATTGAAAGGTTATATGAAAGTCTTAACTATACTTTGCGATATTGCTTAGTTTTTGTTTTTCTTTTTTTGTTATACAAAGGTACTTTGTAGTTGTGAAAAGTAGATGTTACACTAAACAGTGTAAACCAAATAGTTTTATCAAATTTTGAATTTATGTTAAATGAGTACCTGAACCTGACACTACATTTCATGTACAGTGGTGGTTTTTTTCAGTAAGATAGGTTTTAATTGGTAGCTCTGGGGTTAGAAAGAGATTAACTACATGAGTTTTATACTTTCTGTGAAGATATGTAAAAGAGAGTGTAATAGAAATTTAATTTTAGTGAGAAGATTTACGTATTACAACTGTGTTGGTGAATTATTTGTTGATTTTGGAGAATAGTTTTTATTTTAATGTTACATAGAAGATAATGTTTAGCGTATCTGCAGAAATATATTGGAAATTATATCAAACTTTATTATGGAAAGCAAAAAACAATGTAAATCTAATTAAAATTTATTTAGAGTTCTTCTCTTAGACAGAAGTTAACTTCCCCTTCCTTTCTTTGTTAGTTCTGATATAGATGAAGCGAAACTTGTTTGCATGAACTGAAGGAAGAAAAATGAGTTCCTGTTCAGCCAAATAGAAAGTCATAACCTAGAAAAAAGAATGCAAAATATAATTGGAGAATTTATAGTACCTAACTGTGTACTTAGGGCTTTACCAGGAGACTATAGACTCTGAAGAGGGCTTGGTAGTCTTTGAAGCTGTCAGCTAGATATATATTCCTTATTCAGTATTACGGCCAAGACCAGTAGTTTAATCCTTATGGAAGTCATTAGGTGTAAAGTAAGTTATTACACTTTGGTATTTCTGTAAGTTACAATACTTTGGTATTTCTGTAAAAACGACCAATTTCTGTCCAAGTCTAGTGTGTATAATATATGTAGTATGTTGATAAATTTGAACAGGTTCAAGTATAGCCATCAGATCACTGAAAAAATAGAAAATATGTTTTGTGGTAAAAGGTCATAAGATCTTAGCCTATGAAGTTTATAAAAGAGAAAATACGCTGATCATCTCGTTAGTGTTTATATTTGCCACAAAACTCCTATAAGGAAAGTCTTCTCAGTGTACACTCAGCAGTCCAGGTCTCTACAGTGAATCTGGAAGGAAAGTGTAGTACCCATAAATATGACTAAAAGAGCAAATAAGAAACAGAGAAGGTCTGTGAAAAGCTCTTCTGCACCCTTGTTGGTCCTTTCTCAGTCAAATAAGGAGCCTCCTAGGTTTCAGGAAAGTCTCTGCAGCTTCCTCTGGTCCTTAGAAAGAAACTTATCTAGCTGCTAGTTGCTCTTTTTTAAGAGTCCCTTTGAATTCCTGTGAGTTAGATTCCCAGCTTCTTGTCGTGATTCCCTCTCTAAAGACATCTCAGAAATGAAGTGCAGCCTGGAAGCATTTCCCTGCCAAACAGGCTTAGTCACTCCCTGGGACCGGGCACAACCTCGCAGCCCTCCTGGCTGTTAGTGGTAAAGAAATGCTACAACACTGTGCTCAAAGTCACAATCAAACACATCAAGACTGAAGATTTCTGAATACCAAGTAGAAAATAGAATTATATTTTAAACAATGAGTACAGCAGACCAGTAAAATATATATTGTATATATACTTCTAAATTCCTAAATCATGGAATCCTAGAATTGTTAAGATTGGATGAGACATTAAAGATCATCTAGT
>NW_009709803.1:49335-74074 GCF_000703405.1 Apaloderma vittatum | reverse complement strand
ACCTGGATGAAGGAATGCCTTCCATTAGATCAGGCTTCTCAAAGCCCCATCCAATTTGGCCTTGAATACTTTCAAGGAGGGAATATCCAAAACTTCTCTAGGCAATCTGTTCCAGTGCCTCACCAGCCTCAACAGTAAACTCTAAATTTTATGCATCTGGAGGCAGAACTCCATAGACTCCAGCTTCTCGTTGACATAGAGGATGACACCTACTCCTAGCCTCTCCTACCTGTCCTTCCCAAAGAATCTGTATCCTTCCATTCTGGCACTCCAGTCGTGGAAGACACAATTAACAATTTGCTTTTACATGTCATTCTCCTTTAGATAAACAATTGGATTAGGTGTAAACTGTAAATAATTTAAGTAAAGACCATTTTATCATTTATCATATTAATAAGTTTGAACAAAATATTTCCGTTTCCATGGAAGTTTATATCTACACATAGTAAGTACTATAGAGTTTCTATTTCACATTCCACTGACTTTTAATGTTTCTGAGAAATAACTGAGAACTGCAAAAGGAAATCTGTTTTTCTAAGGTTTGCATGTAAAGTTCCAAGCAATAACTGATTTATGTGATAGTCCATTGTTGTATGTGTAGCAGACAGATGCGAGAATGTTTGCTTTAAACATTTCTTGGCATGTCAGAAACTCCCAGCTTGGTCAAAAACAAGACCAGTTTTTGATGATTTCTATGTGACAAACTGATAAGTGGCAATGGAATGTGGTAGAGGGTATTAGGAAACAAATGCCTCAGACAGCCTTGATGCAGTCATGCACAAGGGAAGGAGTCCTACGAAGGCAGGATGGCCTTGCCTCGTAGCATATATCTCATAGAGATAAGGTAATTGTATATGATCGTAAACAATGAAATGCCCTGCTTCCGTATTGAACATACTATACCTCCACATATAGGAAAAGTATAAATTAAGGTGGGAAAAAGGAAAAAGTTGGGGAAGACACATGGAGAGAAGACACATGGAGAGAAGATATGTGGGGAGAAGACACAAGACAGAAGACAAGTGACAGAGAAGAAGAAGAGAAGCAACATGTAGACTAAGATGAAGACACAAAGAAGAAGAGTGCAAGAGTTCGGCATCCCCAAACTCTCTCTGATGGGACCAATGCAGGAACCTCGACTGGTGATCTCTATCCCTCTCCCTGCAGCTTCTCTCTCCCCTCCCTCTCTCTCTCTCTGTTTCTTTCCGTTTCTCCTTTCTCACTGGGTAATGAAACGTTTATCATACTGCTTGCTTAGTTTATACTTAGTTTCTGTCTTGTAAGAATAATACTGCCTGTTAGAAGTTGCTATATGTCCTTTTTCCTCGTTATCATTAAGTAACATGCAGCTTGCTGTAGTTTGTTGTATACCTAATCTTTTCCTGGTAGTATATCGTCTGCTCTTAATGTGTCGTTTAACTAAAACCAATTATCACGAGTCCGATAAATGTTTGTGTATGGACCTTGAGACTTGTCTCACCGTTGTCCACTCCACTGGGTAATTACAAATCTAAGTTACTTGTTCCCCCCCTCTCCTGGGCAGGACGTGACAGTATGAAACATCGTCTTGAAGTTCTGTTCTCTGAACTCAGCCTTCTACTGTTTGGAAATTAAGGTTAAATGTTCAAGGTGTTTTTTCTTTGCTGTTTCTGTTTTTTTCCTTGTATTATGGCAGTGTAACGATTTCACATACCAAGATTGCATGCAGTACCACTGTTTTATAACCCTGTCTGTAAGGTAGTTTACAAAGTACAGCAAGAAAGAAAAATAGAATGAGAATTTTTTTCTTCCGACACCAGTTGATTTACACGGAGTTGCACGGAAGTGAATCATCATGTGATCAGCCCCTTCTCATGATTAAATCAAGTAATATAGATTAGCTATATTAATTAGAGTACTGAAGGTTCATTCCAGATATTAAAGAAGGAACTCCATCTGGAAAGACAAGCATTACGAGGTTGGACAAGAAAATTATGCTCCTCTCAGTTCACTGTTAGCAGTGTCTAGAAACATATATTTTATGAAAAGCTTAACTATGAACCAAGATTGGATCGCAGAGGATGATGAGAAAGTTTGAATCAGTCATGTGAGCTGCATCAGAAAAAGCATAAAATAATTTTGCAAATCAGATACAGATGAGAATCTGAATAGAGTAAAGAGATATAACATACTACTACTGTGGAAGCAAAGAACAGAGAAGTATATAGAGATAAACGTAATATACTGGCAGAAGGGGGACTAGTAGAGGAGTTTCAGCAAAAGATAGCATCTTTCAAACAGAAAGGAATAGAGACTTCTGCTGAGATTATGAGGTGGGGATAAACTTAACATTAAACACAGGTGAGATAAGCAGCATGGCAATTTCCATTCATATTTTGATGATGTGAATAATATGATAGTTGTATCTTCATATTTTAACGGGAATAAAGGCTTGCTCAGACCTCTCAGGCCAAGTAGTCTGTCTTTTTAAACCACTTTAAGTGGTTTAGGGAGTTTACATAAATTATCTAAGTCATTCATTGTACAATTCTTCACTTAATCTATACAGAGGATGTTAAAAAAACCCCACAACCAATCAGCCAACCAAAAAAGACCCAAACAAACCAGAAAAGGAGAGTAGTGTCATAGGAGGAATTTTAGAAGAGTTCCTCAAAGTCTTTAAGACACACATCTACAAAGTTGGAACTGCAGTAAGGTTTGCTGGAGAACTTCTTCTTCAGAAGATACTGAAAAATTGTTGATATATGGTTACTTAATAAGTGAGACGTAAGACCTAGGGGGCTATAGATTTCTGTATTTTTTTTTCCTGATTTGAGAAGTTATATGGGTAAGAAGAAATAAGAATCATTTTTGACATGAGAAGGAACTCTGTGTATGATACGTATATACCTTAGAAAATACTAATAGACAGGATGGTCTTCTTTCCAGTAATACTTTTTGTCCTCTCCTTCCATCACATAGTGATTAAAATATAAGTATTGTTGTATATTTGAGCGCTGATTAGCTTTACACAGAGAAAAATATCAATTATAACACATCTATCTCTCAGTGAAATTCAATCTTCATCCAGAAAAGTAGCCATATTCCAAATTAGAGATACGGTTTCTTGATGAATGCAATGTGAAATTTTTTTCTGACATCAATTTATTGTTTCATGTATTTTTGCTAATATACTACATGTAATATAGATCTTTATTTGAAATTATAGGAATTTTAGGGTTTTTTTCACATTTTAGTGACATATTGTTATCAACTGTCAACAAACTCTGATTTATTTCTTGACCAGAAAAAATTACATGAACTTTGTGTAAATTCTAAACTGTCCTTTTTTTCAAAAGCATTTCATATACAGTGTAGATGAAGAATAAAGTGACCAGATTTTATTATTATGAATTCAGCTAAAGGAACCTAAGCACATCAAAAAGTAGTTGTCCATGTTGTTCTTGAACATTTTTCTTCATAAAGAGGATTTTCCATTATCCTTTGTAAGAAAAGAAAAAAAAAAACAAAACAATTGCTTAGATATGTATGTGTAAAATTAATTCAATAAATTCTATTAATTTCTTCTACCTTCTTCCATCTAATTACATCCAAGGTAGACTTGAGTGAAATTTGTTTTGTAGTTTCTTTCAGGCTATAAATGGGCAGTAAGATGTCATGATCCGAGCCAACTGCCTGAGTTGACAACAAAAAAACATGCAGCCACTTGCTCACTCCTCTCCCCACCTTCCATCCCCTTAGGGATGGGGAGAGTGAAGTTTAACTAAAAGGCTTCAAGGCTGGAGATCAGGACAGGGAGGATGTACTCACTACTTACGGTAACAGGCAAAAACCAAAGGACACCTGAAGAGAAAATAAATTTAATTTACCACCACCAGTTATCAGCTAAAACAGAGTAGCATAGTGAGAGGAATACATGAATAAACACAATCTGATCTAGGTACACTCCCCCAATCTGCCCTTCTTCCCTCATTTCCTACTGGTGCAAGGAGGCGCAGGAGATGGGTCCATCTGGCCATTGCTCATTGTCCATGGCAATCCTTCCTTCTTGGGTAAAAAGGCTCCTCACAGTCTTCTGCTGCCATGTGGTGTCCATCTTGCAGGAGGCAATCCTCTCCATCCAGCCTTGGAGTCATGGGTCACTTTGCATATGTCCTCCACTCCTGTGCAGTCTCTCTTCCCCCTGGCATGGAGTCCTCCATGTGCAGCTGCGTTTTGGACATTCTCACTGCTGTCTGTGTCCTCAGTTTGCCCAAATCATCCCCCTGCCGTCTCACTTACCACAGACCTCCAGGGAAACGCTCTGCTCCAGTGCCTTTCCCCACTTTTCATAAACCATGTTCTTTTGCTCTCCTCTCACCTCCTCCTCCAAATAGAAAAACTCCCCAACAGAAAAGATAGGACAGAACGAAAAATAAACAGAGAGAGGCAGGCCCAACATTTCCCCTCTTAAATACCTTGTTTGCGGAGGTGCTGGTTGCCCTGGCCTTGGCCAGAGATGGGTACAATTTTTACCTAGGGCTGGGGAACATTCTGGAATTTTTGCAAGGAGCCATCCCCACAGCCCTCCCCCACTACCAAAAACCCTGACAGACTCAAACTCATGACAAGGACAGCTGTTTGTTTGTGTTTTTTCTTCCTAGTATCTGTAATGTACATTATGCCTGGCATACAAACCATATCTGTTTATCAGTCCAGGGAAAAGAAAACATATTTATTCTTTGCTCTATGAACATGTTGCTGCATTTTCCTGAGTTTTTCCTTAAAGGGATTGTCTTGCTATCTTATGAATTCTGAGTTCAACTAAAAAAATATGAAATGAGAATTAAGCCTCCACAGACAGTTCTACAGTTCAGAAATTCTCTTTAAAAATGTAAACTCAATCCATTACGGTTGCTTGGCCAGGGTAGGTCATCTGGTTTCTACCTTTTGGGTAGACATGGGCCTGGCTGGGTGTCTCTCAGGAGTGGGTGTACACTAACACATGCAGCACTGGGAGGAAACGACAAGAACTAGAGGTCAGAGGGCTGTGGCAGGGCTACAACTTCTTGGCATCATGGAGATGTGATAGTCCAGCTTACATAGTTGGAATGCTGCCACCGATAGGTATGAGTTTTGTAGGAAGGAGAGGCCAGGAGTGCAAGGAAAGGATTTGCCCTTTATGTGAGGGAGCAGCAGGGATGCATGGACCTTTGCCCAGAGACAGATGATGAGCTGATCCGGAGCTTAGAGGTGGGGAACAAAGGGCAAACCAAGGTTAAGCTGACTGAAAGAATCTCAGTAAGAAGAAACGTGTCTCTGACTGGGTTATTTTGATTCCCTGCCTGCCATTGTGCCTCTTGCCCTCCATGTTTGTGGAGGGCAGTCTTTAATTACATAACCTAATGCTATTTCCTTTTTGACAGGAAAGGTGATGATTTTGGAAGTATATGTTAACTGGCAAGAAGATAAAAAATATGAAAAAGTAATTTTCCATGGTTTGCTGAAAATCAATAACTTTAATTCCTACCTCATCCAACTTCACTGCTAGTCAGTTGGCCATTGCCAATATAACAAATTGTGAGATAGTTTGAGTGATGCTACCCCCAGCATTCTTACACCTATTTTTTGTGTCAGAGAGACAGAAGAAATTCAAAGACATTCCTCTCACTGCCTATCTCAGTTTTGTCTTTTTCTTCCCACCACACTCTTATGATTGTACATTAAAAGAAAGAATATTTCCCCATCATATTTCAAGCATGGGGAACAACATGACCTCTTATTATGCTATCAATAATTGCTGTGCCAGTTTTCTGGTGCTTTTATTTCCACAAGTCTTGCCATCTAAAAAGTGTATAAAGACAAATGCATGCTTTATTGAAAGGGATTTCCTATCTTCAAATTTATCTCCCTCTTTCCCAAATTTGCTATTACCAGTCCTGCCTTTTCCATGAACCTTGCAAAAAATCATTGCAGGCATTTCTACTTTATCTCCACTGTGCTATGCAATGATCACACCAAATGTATGATGCTTTGGTAAAGAAGTCATTCACTGGGAACATTGACTTCCATGAGAACTTCCTCAATTACCTCTTCAGCTTTTCTTCACCAATGAAAATAGTATTAAGGTATCTGAAAACTCAAAATGTATTTTTTCTGTCAGGCTCGAGGTCGGTTGTGTTTGTTTGTTATTTACTGTGGAACAAAGTGGAGCACATGGCAGAAAGCTGGGAGCATAAAATTGTTCTGAAACAGCAGTCCCCACCAGGGCCTGCTGCCACTCATTCTTCTACCTAGGAGAAGCAGCAGGTCCAAATTGTACTTAAAGCACTGGCAGGTTTTTCCATGCAAGAACCATGACTATTGCTATGTATTTTGTTGATTTGTAAGAAAAAAGTAAACAAAAAAAAACCCCTCAAAAATCTTGATTCTTGACTGCTTTCTAGACAGGTCTTTTTTTTAGCTTAACTCTGAAGATCTGTATTCGTTGCTTTCCTGTCCATAAAGATAAATACCTCTTTCCTGCACAGCAGATCTACCCTGTACACCTTTCATTCACTTAGACATGCTAAAGGAAATTTCTCTACTGGACAAAAGAAAAGTGCAAGCTTTTACAAATAAAAATAAACCAAAAAATCCACCATCAAAAACTGAACCTTATTAAAAATCACTGAGGGCTGGGGAGAAGATTGTTTGAAGTCAAACCCTACAGGAACATGTCAAGTTTTTCCATCACCTGCCATCATTAACTCTTGTACACTTTTTTTCTTATGCTGAATGTAAGCATGCTTTAGTTTCACTGAAATGTCTGGGAACTTCTACTTTCTTCCTGTTTGCTTTGACTTACTCTGCCTGTACTTTAATTGCATGTATTCACTGGATAGGCAGGAATAGCCAGTATTATCTGGTGCTACCTACATGCCCTGAATATCTTAACTGGCCTTCATCCAGTATTCTGGAATGGTTGTGGTCATCTACAAGTTATATATTGTATTTACCAGTGTGTGACTTGGATACTTTAAAGGCCCTATAAACGATACTGGTTGCTTACCAAAATACCAAAATCTATTTTGTGCACACAAAAGTATTTATAAATGGAACCACCTAAAAAATCTCATCTACTCTGTCGAGAGCAGCTTTCTCAGTTTCTGGAATGTGGGCATTTTTTCAAGATGTCTGCATTCCAGCGAAGCAGAGAAAATCATCAACTGACCATTATAATTTTTATTTTTTATTTTTCCAAGCCAAGAGTGATCCCGAGTAAGATTGTGCTCTGAAATCGTGTTTTAATCAGAGTTTTGGAATGATTTTTGGAGATCTTGTAGTCGAATTTTCTGCTCGAAGTTAGATCTGGTCCCTCTTAACTCTGTGTAGCCAAGTTTTGAAGACCTGCAAAACTGGACTCTCCATGACCATTCTGGATTGTTTCTTCTGGGACTAGACAGAACTTCGTAATGAAGTTTCCATCTGCAGCAGTTAAGAGTCTTCTACACCTTTCCAACTACATCTACTGGGTAGAGACATGCTTTAACTTTAAACGGACAATCACCTATTTGTTAATGTCTTATAAATCTGTAGGTACTTTGCTATTAAAACTTTTACAAAGTCAGAATCATATCTCTCATGCTATGCTTCTGATTGTTTTGTTTCACTGCATGATTTACAGAATAAATATGGTTCATAAAGTTATTCTAAAATATTTTTTCCTAAATTTTTGTTTGTTTGTTTGCTTGGGTTTTTTTTTGTTTTTTTTTTTTTTAAGGGTAATAATTTCTCAAAATCCTGTTCCCAGCTCAGGTCAGAGGGTCAGCAGTCTGCATACCAACAGGCTCTGTTACTCTTCTTGCAATAGAAACACAACTAATAGCAGTGCAGTTTGATCAAATCTGTATTCTAATAACAGTGTATAGAGATGGCATAATATATTATCCCACCCTTCAAACTCTAAGAATTTGTTCTCTTTAAGGAGGTTTTCTTCCAGTACCTGAGAAGATCTAATACTTGAGTCCAGCTGGAATTATAAGTTTGCACAAATCATTAAGTGGGCAATTTCTGCTCTGGATGATTCTGGCTGTTCATATTGGCAAATCAAAGGTAGTATGTCTTTAGGTTATAGAGACGTATAGGTCTGGCCATTGAGCTCTGAAGCAATGGGCAACAAGACAGCTTAAGGAAGAAAAATCTTCCTGCAACAGAAAGAATTGGACCTAAGTGAGTGAATGTACAGAGGGAATATGTTCTCACAAATGAGGTCATCAACACTGAAATGACATTAGAAAACTAGATTTTTTACAAAAGACAAGGAAGTTATGATGCTAAAAGGCCTGCAGCGTACCAGAGAAAACTCTAGTTATAAATTAAGATAAGTAAAAAATGAAAACGGTGTTGAACAAGTCATCCCTTCAAAAATTTTAGATCAGTTTTGACTGAGCAGAATGCTTTTACCCATTTTGTTTTTGCATCAGTGCTTTGATCAAATACCATAACTGAATAAATTTCAAACTTAACAGCACATAGAACTATGACCTTACTATAAATAACACAAAAGTCCCTCATTTTTGCAGCTTCCTATAATATTGATTTCTGACCTATTAATATCTTTATTTCATTTCCAGTAACCTATTAAATCATATTCTATGCTGCGTAATTTTTATGCTCATATATTTTAGCTTCCTATTTATTTCTCCCTTATCTACTTTAAAGACAAATAATCTAACTAACACAGTATAATTTCTTTAAACTCTCATTATTAAGATGCGTATGAGGTTTAAAAAGCCAGTTTTGATTTTAGTTTTCAGTTATCAGTACTGAACTCACAGACAAGGTCAAATAAGAGTATATTGCAATTTAATTGGAGAAAATCTTCCCTCACACCTCTTGTAACCTCAGATTAAGTTGATTTTATTACACTTACTAATACCTGAGAAAAAATTCAGGTAAGCTTATGAAGCTACTGAAAATTTTGGATGAATATGGATACACCTAAGCTTGTGTTTTAGTCTTAAATACCTAGGAGGAAAAGAAAATTAGTTTTTGAGGGTTTTTCCTCCTTTTTTCACCTTGGTTTTCCCTCCATTTAGTGATCAAAGACATTAACAGTGATCCTAGGAAACGAGACATTATAGATGTTGGATCACAGCCTGTCTGAAAACCCCAGCAGGGATTTGCTGAAGGAAAACACCAAGAGCTGTTTTCTTCCCACTATTAGTAACTTCAGGAGCTTTCTCCACGTGCATCTTACCAACTCTTCAAAGTTGTCTAGTTCTTACGGAGGGCAAAAGCCAGATTCTGTGTAAAAACCTGTAATCTCATCCCAGTGACTCTGTTATATACCACTTTAGATGTTTCTCAGTTGTTTCTGTTACACATTAATAAATCTTCAGACCCTCTTTAATTGGCCGTGACTTCTTGTGACATCTGCAGAGCAGGCCCTTGATCTAGTCTTTATCTGTCACTCTAAGAAAGAATAGGGATCCACCCTTCTATCCTGGAAAGCCTACCAAAGCAGCAACCTGGAGGAAGCAGTTCCTTTCATCTTTTGCTTAACCAAGACAAGAATTAAATGAAAAATTACTTAAATACAGGAAATCTGACAATTGGAAAAGATTCATAGGGAAAGCAAAGGGAGCAGGAAGGAAAGGTCTATAAAAAGCTTCAGGCAGACCCTAGAAGACTGGCAAAGCTCCAATCCTCTGAAATAGAAAAATCAATTAGATACACCAAGCAGAGATACTATGCACCAGGGGAAAAGGGAAAAAAATCCTTTTTTACTCAGAAGCAGAGCCAGAGCCAGAGAGAAGTAAATATGTGCACACACCTTTCTCATCAGGAGCATTCTGAGGCAAATCGACACTAATCACTCCAAAAATCAGATTTTTGTGGACTTCTGTGTGAGTCTCAGTAAACTCAGGACTCAAGATTTCAAACACTGAAATGAAGGCATTCCTCACAACAGTCAAATGCCTGCCTTCCTGAATCTACAAAAAGACAAGTTAAACTCTTTATTTGCAGAGGAGGTGATAATACAGGTAATTAGATCAGGCAGACAGAAGAACCACCGATCTGGGTAGCCTGTATACCGTGCAGAATTCGCTTTAACTCCTTTCGCTACTCAGAAGAGTCAGATATCACTAAGAAGTGACTGAAGAATTTGATATTAATAATTGACTCCAAAAATTTACCCCACATCTACATATTTAGAACAGCTGCTAAGAAATGTTTTAATGTTTAATCTCAAATAAAGGAAACAGAAATGGAATGGAAATGTATAACTTCAGGAGGAGCTCAGGAACAGAGTGGTGTCTCCTTATGGCTGTGTCTCCTTATGGCTGTGGATACTAGTTTATTACAGAATTGAGACATCTAATGCACCCTGAAACTCCTTGGGGTGTAATGAGAATTCATCCTTCACCCAGTATGGACTTCTGCATAGAGATGCCACTAGTTCCTTATTAAGACTCTTCCACAGGAAGAGACAAATGCAAAAATTAAGATGCAAACTTAGCATCTAAATTTCCGGGGCAGAATACAACTGTCTACAGGCTCCCATGATGTTAAGCAGGTTAGATGCTCCTAGGAGGCATTCTTGTTAGGTGCCAAAGTTCTGCATTCACAGAAAACCTATTGTGCAAAAAAATTATGCAATTGTCTTCTTCATAAGGCCGTTTGAGGTTCATGTTTTAGGCATTGTTAGTGCTACGTTCTCTCATGGGCCCCATTCACTGGGTGTGCTCTCAGCAAAGCTAACACATATTGACAACACTGCGTTCAGCAGAAAACACAAGTCAGAGTCCATTTTATTCAAGAGCAGGCACAGACATCATACCATAGAATCATAGAATGGCCTAGGCTGGAAGGGATTTAGAGATCATTTAATCCAACCTCCCTGTCATGGGCAGGGACACCTCTCAACATCCTTGTGGTATAGGTCTTCCTGCCTCGTGAGCAGGAGCAATTTCTGAAATGGATTTAATAGGAGAGCAAACCTCAGCAAACAACAGTCAAATTTTGTGGTATAAGCACTTGTTTTGAAAAGATAGTGCATCTCATGCCCTTGGTAGGGATTCTATCAGTTTTTATCTGATATTTGCCTAACTTAAAATATATAAAAGATATCTTCAGCACACAAAAAACTTCTACCACTTTTAACAAGATACCCTAACTTTCAGTTTTCTTTATTAAACTTCCTCTTTCCATCTGTGGTGGATTGACCTTGGCTGGATACCAGGTGCCCACCTAGTTACTCCATTACTCCTTCTCCTCAGCTAGGTGTGAGAGGAGACAATATTATGAAAGGCTCATAGGTCAAGGTAAAAACAGGGAGATCACTCAGCAATTACTGTCACAGGCAAAATAGATTCAACTTGGGGAAATAAAATTAATTTATTACCTATTAAAAGGGCAGGATAACAAGAAAAAACACAAATCTTAAAAATACCTACTCTTACCCCTCCCTTTTTCTCAGGTTCAGCTTCCCTCCTGATTTCTCTGCCTCCTGCCCTTGAGTGGTGCAGGGAGATGGGAATAGGGATTACAGTCATTTCATCACATGTTGCCTCTGCCACTCCTTCCTCCTCACACTATTCCCCCAGTCTTACACAAACTTCTCCAACACGGGTCATTCCCACAGGCTGCAGTCCTTTGGGAACAGACTGCTCCAGTGTGGGGGCCGCATGGGATCACAGGTCCTGCTAGACAACCTTCTTCAGCATGGGCCTTCCAGTGTCACAACCTCCTGCAGTGTGCATCCACCTGCTCCAATATGGGGTGCTCCACGGGTTGCACGTGGATACCTGCTCCAACATTAGCTTCCACAGGAGGCAGGGGTACAGTCGGACTCACCGCAGTCTTCTCCAGGCACTACAGAGGAATCTCTGCTCTGGTGCCTGGAACACCTTCTCCCCCTCCTTCTTCACTGACCTCAGTGTCTGCAGAGTTGTTGCTTTCACATATTCACTCCTCTCTTCTGGCTGCTGTTGTGCAGCAACTTTTTCCATCATTGCTGCTGGGCTTGGGCTTGGCCAGTGACAGGTCCATCTTGGAGCCGCATGGCATTGGCTCTATCAGACATAGGGCGAGCTGATGGTGTCTTTTCACTGAAGCCACTCCTGTAGCCTCCCTGCTACCAAAACCTGGGAATCTAAAAATAATACACTGTCTCAACAGAAAATGTGTTCCTTCTAAAGAAGGACAGTGTCCTTCCCCAGATCCAAGACTAAAGTCAAAGCGGTTTTAAGTCAAAATGGTTTTAAGGGTGGTCTCCTGAAAATTGGAACTTGTTTATTTAAATTCCCCTGGAACAGAAGCTAAGACTGTTAGTCAGGAAGCATTTACATTACTAAACATGCATATACACATATGTATCCATATGCACACACATGTGTGTTTCTTTTCATAGACATACACAAGGATATTTAAAATACACAGGACTGAACCCGATTTCATAGGCACAAAATTGTTTCTGCACCAATGTAGGAGAATCAATTTTAGATATCTTTACCTTTTTAACTGTTTCTGTTTTTTTCTTTCCAGTTTCCTAACACACAGCTTGCAACTGTTGTTGAGAACTGACGTCAGTCTGGAGGAAAGTCAGGTATCCAGCTGGGGTCTGTGAGCTCTGGTACCACTGCTGGAGACATAATTAATACTTTAGGTGAAAACTGCTACAGCAATACCGAAATTATTTTTTATATCTCAAGGCTCAAGGCAGTGCTCCCTTTTTAACTTTCAAAATTCACTCTTCAATGTCTTAAGATAAAATTAAAAGTTTTTTTTTGCACTCAGTGGAATGTAGAAATAAAAAGTGGAAACATTTCAAGGAGTACTCTACTCAGCTTAACAGCAAATTAACATTTCCGGTCCACCTTGTTTTCCGTTTACATACTGATATCATACGCAAGATATAGAAAAATACTTTTTTTTTTGACAGCTTTGCGCACTTAACTGCTCTTTCAGTGGCCTCAAGTACGATTAAGTGTATGATTCTTAACCATGATGATAATTTCTAGCATTTATTGTATGGTACAGTATTTGCAACACTTTGCAGTTAACTGATAATCATTCAGAATTAAATTCATTGTAAAACTGAATCAATTTTCTATTACTTTTTCTTTTTTATGTCTGTATGGATTCCAAATTTGTTTATTATGTTTATAACGAATACCTACACAACTATAAGTGTAGTATCTTAATTCACTTAATTGGCATACAAATATAAAACAAATACTGGTAAATTAACTCATTCAATGGATTTCAGAATAAGGCCTGGCTGGACTGTAATCCACTAAAACTTTTGTCTTCTTGCTTTTAATTTTCCCTCAATATCATATGCTGTTTCTTTTTTTTACTTTTTTCTTCTTTATTTCTTTTCTTTCCCCCCCCACCCCCCCAAAAATAGCTGAAGTGAACATTTTTGCAGGTAATCTGAGTTGACCTGCCAGCTGTGAATAAATATTTACTGTCTACTCTACAGAAATAGGTATAGCTATACCTGGCCATCTGTAGTTTTGTAGAATGAGTCCTTACTCGTAAAGGTGGCAGCTGGCTAGAGTAGCTAAGGTATGATTTTTTTATGACTTGCTAGCAAGACAGAACATAAAACCTCCAGATAAGTCACCAAGAGATTAGTTACTTCAGCTTCAGCCTGCAGTAACTTTTGTTACTAACTTTTGTCAGAATCTCTTCACCTTCCCCATTTTTACTGCACACATATACACTTTATATGGAAAGGAAAGTTTAATCCATTTTTGATATCTTTCAGTCTTAAGCACTAAATGTGATCAGTGAAAAATACAAGATTTGCATGAGTGTTGAAGAAATTATTTTGTGCACTCTGATAAATTAGGTGATTAAAAAATGGTTTTAATGACTCCTATTTTAGACATTGTTCAAGGATGATTTGCCAAAACCTTGCAAATAAGTTAAATACGTACAAAGATACAGTGACACTGTACATGAGAGATCCTCCCAGTCTGCCTGCCATGATCTATTGCTTCATTGAAGACAAATTATATCTATTGTCAAAATACATTTACATTAAATTGTCATAAAACATAAAACAAAAACACAAAGCCATAATATCAATATCAGTGAAAACATACAATTGAACGAAGAATGCTATTTTCCCTTTAATAACAAATCTAAGGAAAAGTTTCAGAGACTAGAAGGTGTATTTTTATCAGAAAATGTAATGTTTCCTTACAGGAAGCTTGCACTAATAATTTGTCCTTTCCTGCTTTAGATTGAAGGATGTAGAGTGTGGAAAATGACCTTTCTTTCACTGTTACCTGGTTCATATTTAGCGTCATCTCACACTCTAATTTTAATTGTTCCCTATACAAGTTTAAAAGTTTGTTTCTAGGGAGGAATAAAATGTTCTAGAGATCTTTTTACGAAGAAGCTCCACAGAAAAAGAGCGAGCTAATCAGTTCATTTATAGCTTCTTTTTTATTATATTGGCAGATAGATTGAAAGCTTATACCAGCAAAAACTTAGCAGTGGGCTGATTTTAATTAAGATGGAGTCCATGCTTTCCCTGCTTTCTACACCACCAAATAAATGGACTAGGAGTGCCTAGAGATCTCTGCCTTTATTTTTTAACAGAATATTACTTTATCTAAGGTTTCAGCACTTTCTTCTACCTTCTGTATGATACAGCACATTATTACATGACAGCATTTTAAATAAAGCCATTGGAGTTTATTCATGAGCTTATTTTCTATATATGTACCAGAGAAACTGCACAGACTCATACAGTACTTAAAAAATCAGACATTAAGGCACTTACCTTCCTCATTAGCACTGTTTTTTTCCTCACCTTGTTCTCTTATTGCACCTTTTTACACTTTCCCTCCAATGTTATGATTATTTTCCTATTCATCGCATTACTTCTAATCAAAGGCAAGTGTTTCGCAGATATTCCTTTTCTCAAGTCTCCTGGTCAGTTTAAAAGTAATATGGCATAAAACAAATATATTTCTCTTCAGTATTCTTGTCATTAGTAAACTTCTGCTATTCTTGACAGCACTGCACCTCTCTCTGTGATGTTGAATCTTTCAGGTGACTGGTCCAAATGCAGTTTTTCCTCTCTGTCCTCCTCCTTTGCACACATAGTTTGTCTAACAAGTCACTCGCTTTTCTCTGCCTTACTTTGATTTGTTTAGGCTTTTGTCATGCTCCATATCTATTTCAGATGAACCTGTCTCCTCTCTGCCTTTCTTCAAAGCCATTGTGTATTATCTTTATGCACTAGGAGAAATCCTCCTACATAAATCAGGCTAAGTAAGTCAGCATAATTTTTAAATCCATTCACTGACTTCTTCACTACAATCCATAATTTAAAGATTCCTTTGCTTGATTTCCAATGTGTAATTCCACCACCTGTCCAAGCCACTTTGCCCTTTTATCTTGCCTCTTGCATGTTATATGCTCTTTATGGTATATAGAACTAATATTCTGGTAACCATTTTCTTCACCAAAATTTCATTCAATATGGAATGCAGATCTCTCATGATGAACATTATATGGGTACTTTGATCATCTAGACTTTGGTATGATGGGCTTATATTCAGCACTAACACCACCCCTTCTCACCTCAGAAGAGGCATGTATTTTTTTGCATTTTAATTTTCCATCTATCAAGAAATACATACAGTATAAATATATATAGATCTATATGTACAGACATATGTATGTATGTATATCTATATGTATAGATATATTAATATGTATAAACACCATAAAAGAGGTCATATAGATATATTAAATTTCAGTTAAATCTGTCCTTAACACCATATCTGACCCATTTTTTGGTCGATGTCATGGCAACAAAAAGATTAAATTCTGTATTTCTGTATTTCGAAGTAGAAAACTGCAGCATTTCATCCATTAATCTTCAGTTCTATAGAGGAAGATGGGGTATGTAAAACAAAAGAATCTCACTCCAGATTGCATCTTATTTCCTCTTGTTCTCTGGGAAAGATGAATTTGCCCTTTTATTGAAAGTTAGCACTTAAATATTTATCCAGAATGCATTTGAGAAAGAGAAACTCATCACCAAACTAGTAAATAGCCCTTTAGAGATAAATTGGGTCATTCTGGATTAACTAATAGTTTATTAATTAAACCAGAGAGGGAATTTCAGTCTGTCTTTCACATCTTAATTAACTGCTCTAACAGATCTGTTGGATAGGGTTGAGATAAATGAACAAAGAAGGAAGAGATCTGGCAATTATTTGGGAACAGTACTTGCTCATGTCAGAATACTACCGCACTCTGAAAGACCTCATGCTCATTTCAGTGTCTTCTGCTTCATCTCAGTAGAGGAGATCTTGTCTTATTACCCTCCCCCAGGAGGTCGTCAGCACTGGTGAATGTTCTAAACTTTTCCTGGTTCTTTTGTCTTCAGAATAGTATTTCTCCAAAGATACTTGGAGATAGTATGCCTGAAGAAGTTACACACTTGGGAATTTTCACCTCGATATTTTATATAATTTTTCTGATATTTGGCCTTTACAGTCTGGCTACATAAAAGGACTGAAGTAAAAATTTCCACTTCCTGCTGTTCTTAGTCATCATTACAAAATAATTAGTTTAGTCACTGCTATCATTAAAATTACCAACATTTTAGATATTTAGTTAAAATGTCCAACGAAACATTAAAGAGAAAACAATAAAATACAGTTGTTTTCCAAGCCATGTTCAAAAAATAAGTAGAAACAAAACAAATAAAAAAGGAGAGAGAAAAAGATTTATTATAGTCCCTGAGACCAAATCTAGAGACTGTAACTATAATCATGTCCATGTGAGTGATTTCTGTTCAACACAGAGCTGGTGTAAATGTGTTCTTAAATTGATTTATTTGGAGAATTGTGGTGTATGATTAGATCACTGTTTCATTTTCTTCATGTTTTTAGATTGTGGCTGTCTTCGGTGGAGGTCTATCTATGTTTCTCAGTCATACAAAGCACAGAGCATATTTTCGGTCCTCAGAGACAACTGAAAGGGTATCTTAACTCTTCAATTCTTGCATCAAGATTTTTCATCTATAATCCACTTGATCAGAATGTCCACATAAATAAGTTTGCCTTAAGAACCAAAAAATAAAGTGAAACTAGCCACTTTTCATGGGTCTTCATTTTGGGCAAACTATCAAGAGATGTGGTATTTTAATAACTGAATGACATTTAGAGCACAAGTATAGTTTTGCAGTGATGTATGATTGTGTTATATCTTCCCAGCAGAACTACAGTAGACTAATGTCTTCAGAACACTTATCAAAAATCTATCTGTGAGTGTTTCCACAATGTGTGTTGTACATCAGGCTATGAAGATTTTAAAAAAACATTTTTATTCCCTAGGTGTAGAAAAAGAAGAGGAAAAAGACCCAAACAAATCTCACTTCTGTTATGCCCAGAAAAAATGTGCTTTGTAACTGAAAAAAAACCAAACAAACAAAAAACAACTCCTCCTTAAGTGAGTACATTTTTTAATACATTTTTAATTTCACTTTAGTAAATCTATGTCTGTTATTAAGTAACACATTCTTCCAGTATACATGACTAAAAAAGGATTTGTTTAATTTAATCTCTGTTGTTACACGTCCAGGGGGATCTTTTGAGGTGTTTTGTGGTTTTTTTTCACCATTCTATTCTTTGTCTTCACTTTTGTCTGTCAGAGGGTGTCAGAATCCATTCTGATGACCTATTTCCAGATGGTCCTCTGCTTGGCAGATTTGATATGCCACGTCACATAAAAGACTCATAAAACTGAAGTGGCATTCACTCCAGACAATGCTTTGATTATCACCATACATACGGGGAATGGCACAGCTTCTCACTGCCAAGCACATAGTGCCCAACGATTCCATCATCCAAGCTGAGCACAACACAGTTTAACTTTTAAGGTTTTTTGTCACACTGGTATCTGTTTGGGTGGTTTTTGAGTCTAAGAAACATATATATATATAAGCATATATATGTTTGGCATAGGAAAAAGAAAGAAAGAAAAATACATTCAAAAGAAGTGTCAGTCTGAACTACTTAAAAGTTAGAAATGATGAAATTTCAAATGTTATTTCAATTTTGATTTTAATATTTATTCTACTGTTTGATTCTATACACATACTCTAGTTTGAGTGGAATGGAATTCCACAAACTCTGGTAGAGAGCATGTCTACTTTAATAAAGCACTTATAATTTTACAGCTGAAGTTTGAATTAATATTTCAAAAAATAGTATCAGTAAGAGAGTTCTTTATGTTGACATTAGTTAAGCGCTATGATTGTCTACAGCAACCCACAAATTTTTAAGTAGTATAATTCACTACCGACACTTTTAAAAAACATAAGCCTATTCTTTATATGCAGAAGCTACATTCTGAATTACATTCTGCTACTGGAACAACAGCAGGTTTACCCTTTTGTAGCTTTAACGCAGTCAATGCCATCTTTATTGGCCTTATCAAAGAGAACAAGAATTAAAATAGTAATTAAGAGCTGACTTTCCCAGTATCATACATACATTTTAATTTTTCTTGGTTTTTTTTTTGTGTTTTATAGGTCTGACTTGGAAAGCAAGGACTTTGAATTACATAGGAGAGTCCCTTCCAAGAAATACATAGTTTATTAGCCGTAAAAACTTGGATACCTGCCTGCTTCCTTCTCTTTCCACCAACCTCTTTAGGCCATGAGCAACAGCTCTAAAAATAACGTCTCAATTTAGTGGCATTTTAGTATTTCTGTCGTTTTATCTTGGCAACAGACATGAATACCTAATTTAAGGAGATGACCTACAGCTCCTCTGGAATCGACAGAGAAGTTCTCTGAAGGTAACCTACAGGAAGGCTGGGAAGGGACTTTTTACAAGAGTGTCCACTGATAGGACAAGGGGAAATGGGTTTAAATTGAAGGAGAATAGATTTAGATTGGACTTTAGGAAGAAATTCTTCAGTACGAGGGTGGCAAGACTTTGGAATAAATTGCCCAGAGACGTTGTGACTGCCCCCTCCCTGGAGGTGTTAAAGGCCAAGTTGGACAGAGCCTTGAGTAGCCTGATCTAGTTGAGAGGCATCCCTGCCCGTGACAGGGAGATTGGATTAGATGATCTCTAAGGTCCCTTCCAGCCTAGGCCATTCTATGATTCTATGATACTGTGATTATTTAACTCCTAGAAAGTCACCGACATCTTTTCCTCTGCCTTGACTATGTGCACAGCCACTGCTCTTCTGAGGTATTTCAATAAAATGCCTAAAGTTTGAGGTAATAAATCCAAGCTATGGAATGTAAAAGTTTAAAAAATTCTATCCTTCTTAATCCCATTGTAATGTGAAACAGTCTGAAAAGGGAGAAAAAGAGTCAGTGTCATTGAAATTATGTCAGGTTCATGTTTATATAATAAGGGAGAAGTAGTATTTATTTATTTATTTAGCTACCTATTTTGAAAGGAATCTACAGAGAATGACTTCTGATTACTCAAAATTAATTATCTAAGCAGTAAGAAAAATAAGAAAGAGAGAAATTTAGACTCTCCTGCCTGTTATGAATATTATAATACTCACTTCTTTGGTTCCATGTTCTAAATTAATTTATTTTCTCATCTATGAATATATGAAGGTCATTCATAATAATTGAATAAATATTTTTAAAATAGAAAAAAAATATGTATACTCAGCCCTTTTTTATATGCAAATAGGTCCCAAATATTAAACACATATCGTTAAATTTTTTTTTATTTCCTTTATTAATTATTAATCTTTCTTCTTCAGTGCCCATGGCTATAGCGTTCGAAAAGTCTATCAATGAAATTAAAACATTGTATTTATAGAACAGATCCACCAATCATTACTTCTCTAGCTCAATTAACAGATTTGTATATCAAGGAGGTTCTTGTAAAGCCTGAGTGAAACGGCCTTGTATTTTGCTCAAGTGAAAAAATAACTGAGAAAATGGGAAAAAGGAAAAAGTAGAGTCTTAAATGAGACTGAGAAATAATATGTGAGCAAGAAGTCAAACATAAAACTAAATCTCTGAATTGCCAGCTAAATGTATGTTCTTCTGAAATCTCAGGAGAAATTTTTATTGCATTTACAGCACAGAATGGAGTGAAAGAGCACTTGTTGGTTGAAGTGGAAGGATTACGATTCTTCATTTAAAAATCAGGAGTAAACTACACAAGAGATGTTGTCAGCAACGTTAAGAGCTCTATCCACAATGATGTCACCATGTTGATATGACATCAGCACCTCATCTTAGTACCTATGTTGCTGTTATTATCATTTATATTAATCTAATTCCAAAGTTCTGAAACCCCCGTTGAGGTTAAAAATCACATAATAAGTTACTTTTATTAAAAATGAGCTACTTCATTCCTCCTCTTCCTCTTAAATAATTGGATGAACTGGACAATAACTGTATTTGTTATATGACTGAAAAATAAAGCAATGCACGGTTAGCAGTACCATCTGTGTCCATCAATTTTGATGCAATCTAGTATTTTCTCTAAAAATCTCCAGTTGTGGATAATAGAAGGCAATCTGATGGTAAGTGAATTATAAGTGGAGTAGAAGCTATGGCCTTGGCTCTAGTGCTTGGGTTCTTATTGGGAAGAATCATTACAACTAGTTCCCACAGCCATGACTTGCTCTATTTCTGTCTGCATCAGATCTCACTTGAAAATTTAGCTGTGTAGAAAAAAAAAATTAAAATAAAACAGCTATATACCAGATAAGCATGGCTGTATGAGTGCCAGGAGTTTTTCTAAGCTCTTTAGGATCAGGAGACATAATGGGACTATTCTAATGAACACTTAAGAAACACAATTATTTCTCTTCTTTCATCCATAACTTCTCAATTTAACAATGCATGTTTAGGCTGAATGACATGCTTTAACTGCCTGTGCAGTGTACTTCCAGGTGTAAGAAATATTTACGGTTATTAATAAACCACTATGCATTGGGAATTTTCTCTTCACCTTATCTTTTTCTTCTAAATTCCTACAAGAATCATTCTGGTTACTCCAGAATTTTGGCAGAGAATACTGTACTTTATCAAGAGGATATATAAGAGGAATCTTACATGCCTGCTAAAGTTAACCATCAGTAAAATAAAAAGCTTAGACAGGTCTACAGTAGTATTTAGTTGTTAAGAGGCAAGCAGCCATGCTTTAAACTCTGGCTTATTCTAGTTCCCACTTGACATTACCTATCTTTGGTATATCCCCTGTCTTGCATCAGTAATAACTGTCTTCGGATGCCTCAGGCTTTTCTTAGACTGCTTTAAACTTTTTTTCCCCCACTTTTTTAAAATTCCTCTTCTCAATTTTTCATGACTTTCAAATTATCTATTGACTAAAATTACATGATTTTTAACTTCTTTTCCCTGGAAAGACTTAGTAATTGTGTACAACTACTTCATTACGTATTTATAAATTATAATGTAACATCAGTTATACCTCTCAACACAACAGTTATTAATAACTTCAGTTAGGTTCTAAGACTTTATATATAGTGAGTGACTTCTAGATACAGAATAAAAAATTTGCAAGCCAACTGCCCCAAATTAAAAAAGCTGAGGAAAGGATTTCACAATACAATGTTTCTGCCTACAGAATATTTTACCTATGAACATGAAATGCAAGATAAGTTACATAAAAAAAAGTTCCATATTTGTCATACCTGTCAAGGGTACAATCTAACAGAAATACAATTGTGTCAAGAGGCAATCAGTTTTTTGAAAATCTTTTTGAAGTTTACATCCAATATTTTTTTTTCAAAAAACAAGTATACATATAAAAAAGCTTTGTATTCAATAAAAAGAACAAATATGAACACAGAGAAAGTATAGAATTGTATCTATAAGGTCTACCACTTCTAACAAGCCAATTCTAGCAGCAGCAATTTTTACAAACTCTTTTTAATAAACTGTTGTAATCTGAGGACCACTGGATGGTGAGGGGCTTTTTAGGATGTCAGGTAGTGATAGGGCTAGAGGGAATGGATTAAAGCTAGAGATGGATTGGTTCAGATTGGATGTTAGGAAGCAGTTCCTCACCATGAGGGAGGTGAGTCACTGGAACAGGTTGCCCAGAGAGGTGATGGAAGCCCCATCCCTGGAAGTTTTTAAGGCCAGGCTGGATGGGGCTCTGAGCAGCCTGATCTAGTGGGGGATGTCCCTGTCCATGATGGGGCGGTTTGGAACTAGATGATCTTTAAGGCTCTTCCAACCCTGACAGTTCTATGATTCTATGATGACAGTTTATGATATGAGTTGCCCAGAATTGACACCAACACAGATGTCCTTTTGCTCTTTCAAACCTGTGGAGGTAAACTCTTTTGTTTTGCTCAGTACTTGCGAAAATACCTCCAGATTTTGAAGTGATAACATCTTTGTCTGATTATTATTGCTATTAATCGATATTATGGAAACGCTGAAAGCATTTAGCAAGATATCAAGGCCAATATATCGTTGTCAACAAAATATAACCCTTGCCCCCAAAAGGTATGAACTGGTTGAAATGGTAAAACTGGGTGGGTACAAGAAAGAGATGAGGAAAGCACAAGGTATCAGCACGACAATTATGAGAACGGTAAGAAGCAGAGGTCACAGAATTCCAACTGCCTAGACATATTCATACATGTCTTCTTTCCCCATATCTCTTCCTCTGCCTTTTAATTAAAAATAAGTGGCCTGATTTTCAAAGGTCTCAAACACCTAAAACCTGCACTGATTTCATAGGCAGCTGTGGGCGTCAGCACAATAGAAAATTAGGCCAAGAAGTATTTTTATCTTTGGAGACTTCATAAGATTTATCTTTTAAATGTGAGTGACTAAGAGGAAAGCTTGATGGCTGTAACCTAAAAGAGTGGAATAGTGCAGACTTCTAAAAAGTGCAATGACTTTAGTATGTTATAGCTGTAAGGGTCTGCTAAACAGAGATCTCAAACAGTTTGGACCTCTTCTGAACCTAAATTGCCCACAGTCGCCTGCCTGTGTTTGTGCTGAGTTGACTCAGCACTTTACTGAGCCCATTTCCCAGTCAATATCCTGCTGGAGGTGTCCAGGCAGACTGGGCTTCGAGCTGCGGCCACCATCCCCCAGACCCGTTCCCGGTAATTTTCCACAAAGTGGTTAAAGAACACAATGTGAAGGGAACTGGACAGGATAAAAGGCGATCACTCTGGGCACTTAGGTGGGCTCAGCCACCACAAGAAGACCGCTGTGTGTGCTGTCATCATTGTGGGATCCGAGGAGGGTGATGTTTCTCTTCCTATCGCTTTCTTTTCTCTCCCTTTCTAGTTCCAACAAAAGGTTATCTATAGCGAGGTTGGTTCTTTGTTTCCGTATTGTGAGGCACCTTAATAGCGTTAAGTGGGCAAATGAAGTACATCCTTGATAGTTCTTTGTTGTTGATAAATAAAAGTGTTGTTAGGATCCTTGACCTTTATCCTGGCCCGGGAATCAGTGAACTTGAGTCATCATTCTGAAGGCTCTAGAGATGACAATAGCTGCGTTTTCCCTGCGACCTCTCTTTCATCATCACCATCATCATGGATAGGCTTCGCAAACGAAGATACAGGAAGGATTCTACTCACACTTGCTACAAGCCCACTGATGGCTAAAAAGGCTGATGCAGGATAGGTAAGTCCAGCTGCAAAATGCACAGCAGAAAGTCTCCTTAGACGATATTGGCGAGGCACGGTTCTTTCTGTGTTGTCTTTTCTCCTCGAGACTAATTCTACATGCGCTCTCAAAGGAAGCAGCAGTGTTATGGATAGTGTGTCTCCACATCTCCTGACTGGAGGCCAGAGTGGACCACTGATGGTAGTCAATATGGCCAAAACTGAGCTATTGTTTCAGAGAGTCCTTGTATCTCCTCTTTGGGGCTCCTTTGTTGTGGCAGCCAGTGGCAAGTTCACCATAGAGCACAACCTTAGGGAGGCAGTGATCCTCCATCCTGGAGACGTGCCCTGCCCAGGGCAGCTGCGCCCTCAGCAGCATGGCCTCAATACTGGTGACCCCTGCCCGTTCAAGGACAGTAACGTTAGTTGCGTAGTCACTCCAGTGGATGTTTAGGATTGTATGGAGGCAGCGCCGATGGAAGCGTTCGACGAGTCGCAGGTGGTTACAGTAGATGACACAAGATTCAGACCCATATAAAAGAGTAGACACTAGAATGGCTCTGTAGACACTAATCTTTGTACTTTTCTTCAGGTGTTTATTGCACCAGACTCTTTTATGGAGTTTTCCAAAAGCTCTGTATGCCTTTGCTAGCCCGTTCTCTATCTCTTTGTCAATCTTACCATCCGAGGAAATGATACTTCCGAGATAGTTGAACTGCTGGACTGACTTAAGCTCTGATTTGCCTATGGTGATGTGGGGATCATGGGAGACTTCCTGAGATGCAAGTTGGTAAAGAACTTCTGTCTTCTTCAAACTGACTTCCAGCCCAAAAACCTCAGCAGCCTCTGCAAAGCAGGATGTTAAGCATTGCAGAGCTGCTTCTGTGTGAGCAACGAGGGTGACATCGTCAGCAAAAAGCATCTCGTGGACAAGGTGATTTATGGTCTTAGTGTGGGTCTTCAGTCACCTTAGGTTGAATAGGTTACTATTGGTATGATAACAGATGTAAATGCTGTTATCTTCATTGAGGTCTGCCATGGCCCTTTGGAGCATCTTTCTGAAGAAGATTGTGAATAGAGTTGGTGCGAGAACGCAACCTTGTTTCACACCATTGGTTATTGAGAAGGGCTCAGAGAGTGCATCGCC
>NW_009709803.1:34087-49266 GCF_000703405.1 Apaloderma vittatum | reverse complement strand
TCTGACTTGGCCACGCTGATCCTCGTGTCAAAAACTTTAGCGAAGTCAATGAAAGTTACGTAGAGTCCTTTGTTCTGTTTCCTACGCTTCTCTTGCAGCTGCCTGAGAACAAATACCACGTCTGTGGTACTCCTATTGGCTCTGAAACCACATGGGCTTTCAGGTAGAAGTTCTTCTGAGATAACTGGTACTAGTCTGTTCAAAAGTATTCTTGCAAGGATTCTACCAGCAATAGAGAGCAAAGTAATACCTTGGTAATTTGAACAGTCTGATTCTTCTCCTTTCTTCCTGTATAGGATGATGATGACTGCATCACGGAGATCTGGTGGTAGTTCACTTTTTTCCCAGCAACGCACAATGAGCTAGTGAAATTTATCATGGAGTGCTTGGCCTCCAGCTTCCAGACTTCAGGTGGGATTCCATCAATCCCAGCTGCCTTGCCAGTTTTCACCTGCTGTATGGCCTTGAGAGTTTCTCCCATAGTAGGTGCTATATCCAATTCGTTTTTCACTGGTTCTTGTGTAATGTGCCGAACTGTTGAGCCTTCAACTACACGGTTGACATTGAAGAGAGTCTTGAAATATTCAGACCATCGATTCAGGATGGAGCCTTTATCTGTGAGAAGCATTTGGCCACCTGTGCTTAGCAGCTGGCTTTGAACGTGGTGTATGAGTCTGTACACTGCTTTCATAGCCTCATAGAGTCCTCTATGGTCACCTGAATCAGCACATAGTTGAGTTTTTTCTACTAGGTTGATCCAACACTTCTTCTGGATGTCTTAAAGTTTCTGTTGGAGCTTACTGCATGCAAGACAAAAGGCTGCTTTTCTTACATGGCAAGATGACTGAGCAAGATGTGCTTGGTGAGTATTTCTCTTCTTTGTCAAAAATTCCTGAATCTCTTGTTTTCATCAAACCAGTTTTTGTTTTTCTCTGAGGAGAACCCTAAAAATTCTACAGAAGACTGGAGGATGCTGTTTTTAGTATGTTGCCAAAGCACTTCAGGGGAGGGATCTATGAGATGGTCTTCAAGTCTAGTTTGAAGGTTTACCTGGAAGTAGTCTCTCACTGTAGCTCTTTGAAGATTGTTAATTTGGAGCCTCCTCCTTGGAATGCCACCCCTCTTAGGTTTGATCTTAAGTTTGCATTGCACAAGGTGGTGGCCTGTTTAACATTCTGCACAGGCATCACTCAGGTATGACGGACGTCGCAAATATTGCTCTGTCGCACTAAGACATAGTCAATGAGGTGCCAGTGCTTGGATCAAGGATGCATCCAGGTTGTCTTTAAGCTGTCTTTCTGCTGAAAGATAGTGTTGGTGATGGAGAGCTGCTGCTCTGCACAATACTCTAGCAAGAGGTGACCATTGTCATTGCAGTTTCCAAAACCATGCTTGCCTAGTACTCCTTTCCAGGCTTCAGAGTTCTTTCCTACTCTGGCATTGAAGTCACCAAGGATTATGATCTTATCATCTGCAGGAACCTTTTGGGTGTAGAACTTATCCTTTTCCTCAAGGTCAGCATGGAGAGTTGGGGCATGTATGCTGAAGAGAACAACATGCTGTTTGTTGTGTAGTGGGAGGCATAGGGAGATAATGGGATCGGAATGGCCTGTCAGCAGATTTTCAAGTTTGGAGGCGATGGAGTTTTTAATCATGAAACCAACTCCTGAAAGGTGTCTTTCAGTTTTGGTTTTGCCTGACCAATAGAATGTGTAGCCGGCACCGTGTTCTTTGAGGCTGCCTTCCTTGTGAAGACAAACTTCACTGAGCGTAGCAATGTCGATGTTAAGTCGTGATAGTTCGTGGGCAATTAGAGCAGAACGACTCTCAGGACTTCCACTATCCACATGTGACAGGTGCTTTTCCCCCCCGAATTGGGAATGTCCCCATAAGCTGTGAGTCAGCGGTTGCCAGGCAGATTTCAGAGAATCTTTGGTTAGGTCACCCTTTCTAGGCCTCTCTCTGTGTGGAGCAAGCAGTGATCTCCTTGAAAAAGGCCTCTTGGTCTTTAAGGATGTTGCTGAACAAGACTATCATGTCTGGGGTCAAACTCGAGCAATCAATGTCCTGAACTGCCTGTATGCAGGGTTGGGTCTGCAGCTTCCAGTGCACCTTATCACCTGCCGTTTCATCCCTCGCCTGTTGCTACAGGACTTTACAAATGTGGATGTAACCTTCAAGCCTGCGCAATGGATTTTTTAGGCTCAGCATGCGCAGAACTGGCCCCACCCTTTACTTCTAAGCTTCATCTGCCAGAGCCTAGTGAGCTTGGACGGTGACAGCAAAGTCCTCAGGATGTAGGTTTAGTTAGAATATCCTTCTCTTAGATGGATGGCCTTACAGGGCTAAACGAGCTCCATCTGCCTGGGTTTGGAGTTAGAGTTGTCATTCTAGTATGGTTGTGGGGAGGCTAGCGAGCCCATCCTACCCGTGGACACACTTAGTCTGACCCTTCAGTTGAGACCTGTCTGGCATGGGAGACCGTATCGGAGGCACAGCTCGCAGCCTCATAAGGGCACACAAGCTTCTCCCCTGCGACAAGGGGGTGTTCATGGAGAATCTTTCATAGAATCACAGAACCACAGAATTGTTGAGGCTGGGAAAGACCTCTGAGATCATCAAGTTCAGCCTATAACCCAACACCGTCACAACAGCTAGCACACAGCACTAAGTGCCACGTGCAGCCTTTCCTCAAACACCTCCAGTGACAGTGACTCCATCGCTTCCCTGGGCAGTGCATTCCAATGTCTGATCACCCTCTCTGTGAGGAAGAGGTGGCATTGCATTTCCTGCTTGACACATTTCTTACCCTTTTTGACTAAAGAAAGGCTCTAACAATCCTGCGCAAAGATCATATTTTTCTCTTCCCTTGTCAGGGCAGTATGGTTCTAGGGTTAGAAAATTACATCCAGGTTGGGAATTTCAAGTAAATGTAAAACAAACAAGATAGATGTATCCATACTACACTTAGATTTTTTTTTTAATAAAACATTTTTAAGATATGTTGGGAGATGCCAATTATTAGGTACCCACTTAGTTTATTGAAATAAAGTACAGCAAGAATTAAGGATGCCAAGCTTTTGACAAAAAAAAAAAACAAAAAAAAACAAAAAAAAAGCTATGTGAAATTTGTATTCATGTTTTAATTTATTTTAGGAAAGGTTTTATGCTAAAAATCCATTTTCACTTAAGTGCAGGAAAAACTGCTACACCAATGATAACAATGAAAATTCAAAATGATATGTGAAGATGGATAAAAATAAAGTGAACAGTAATATGTATCTCTACACTCCTTATTGAAACACACCCCAAACTGGCAAGCATTCTTTTCATTTGAACTGAACTTACTTGTCTGTCTTCATAAAAAGATTAAGTTAACATAGCATGTCCTCATTTCTTAAGAGGTTCTTTGATATATTCAGTATGCACTTACAGTTCATACCTTCAGTTCAGTTTATTTTAACATAAATCTTTAGAGATGTTCTACCAATTCCATCATAAAGTCTCAAAAAACTGACTAATACCATCATTTTTCATATCAGACACTTCATACTATGGAACCAGCTGAACTCACTGTTAGACTATTGCATAACCACATTTCAGTATCACTACGTCAGGGAAGGGAGAAGAGCAATCACTGGGACAGATAACTTTTGCAGATTTCTCTTCACAATGCTTTGTGCTTAGGTGTGTATTTCTGGAGCCTCCATTTCGTAACTGATTTTGGTATTGACAGTGATCATGCACCTCACACATACAACACTCTATTAGTATAGTAATCTTTATAGATTTTTAGGCTAAAATGTCTTGCAAGCTTCAAATTCCTATGACTCAGATTGAAGCAACTTCCCTGATGGCCTGCATTATGAACAGAGAACCCCAAGAGTCATCATACACGTTTCATAATAAGTAGAATTGACCAAACACTGAAAATCAATGTCCATGAATACTCATGAAAATAAAAAAAATATTTTAATTTCAGCTGCACTTGAATCCCTTTTGTGTTCACTGTCTCTAAACACTGACAAGACTAGTCATTGATTAATTTGAGGCTGAGAAGGGTTACTGATAACCTGTCTAAAAATATGAAGAGATGCATATTTACATTTCACCATTACACCATGTAGTTTTTATGTTTTCATATACATTGATTATAAAGCATCTATTTTGCCTTCTTCTTTCAGACATATAACAGTTAATTAAGCAATTTAAATAAATAATATTTGTTTGTTTCTTGTACTGGGAAATGTAAGTGGCTTGTTTCTTTAATGTCTATAATTAAGAAAGGAGCAAGTATTTCCCAGAACTGAAGATGACAAAACTTGATCTTGGTCTACAAAGTCTAATTCAATTATGTCATTAAAATTACAAATATGTTTATTTTAAACATAAATTACAGAATCACAGAATGATAGGAGTTGAAAGGCACCTCTAGAGATCTAGTCCACCTCACCTGCCAGAGCAGGTTCACCAAGAGCAGGTTGCACAAGGTGGTGTCCAGATGGGTTTTGAATGCCTCCAGAGACAGAGACTCCATCACTTCTCTGGGAAGCCTGCTCCAGTGCTCTGCTATCCTAAAAGTAAAGAAGTTCCTACTCATATTTAGATGGAACTTCCTATGTTCAAGTTTGTTCCTGTTACCTCTTATACTGTCACTGGGAACCACTGAAAAAAGAGGGGTCTCATCCTCCTGATACCCACCCTTTAAGTATTTATAAGCATTGATAAGATCCCTCTCAGTCTTCTCCAGACTAAAAAGTCCCTCAGTCTTTCTCCAGAGAGATGTTCTAGTCCCCTATTCATTTTTGTAGCCTTTAGTTGTACCCTCTTCAGGGTACTTAAACTGGGAAGTCCAGAACTTGACACAGCACTCCAGATGTGGCTTCACCAGGGTGGAGAAGAGGAGCAGTATGACCTCACTCAACCTGCTGGCCACACTCATCTTGATGCACCCCAGGATGCCATTGGCCTTCTTGGCCATGAGGGTCATCCTGTTGTCCACCAGGACTCCCAGGTCTTTTTCCAAATGGCAGGAAGCTTGTGAACTAAAATTAACACATTGTGAAGTGCACGTTTGCCATCATTCAGAACTGTGGCGAACCAACAGTTACCCATTAAAAGTCAATGTCAATACAGTCAGTTGAGCATAGCACTAACAACGCTAAGGTCGCGGGTTCGATTCCCGTTCGGTCCCCAGGTGTTGCCTGATCTGGTCGAGAGGTGGCATCCCTGGCAGCAGGGAGGCTGGATTAAAATGATCTCTAAGGTCCCTTTCAGCTTAGGCCATTCTATGAGTCTATGATTCTATGAGACATTTGTAAAGGTTTCACTATATTTTGGATCAACATTTCTTGCATAATGTTACAATATTGTAATGAGTTAAAAGTTAATTTCAAAATATATTCTTAGGAAATTCAAAAAATCTTTGCTTAAATATGGAGCAATTATTCCTTCATTTCCACTCTTTTTTTTTTCCCAGTGACTCTTTCTGTTCTTTAGTATTATCCAAAATGAAATATAATATTTTAACCCATAGAATTGGGCATAGCTTTGATAGTTTTGGCATAATTTTTCTTTCAAACAATCTATGCCTTTTTTCCCTACAAAATATATAGAATCATTCTAGTGATGTTAGGTCTTCAGTGTATTTATATTTTGAAACTTGAATTCAATAAAGCAATATAATTTGTACATCAGACTGAGTCTAAGTTTTAAGCTATATGTTCATAGTTCATGAAATGACACTATAATGCATTTGTAGATCAGCTAAGCTAATGTTCTATATATAAAAGTCCCATTGACCTCCTATATACCAAAGTCCCTCATGTCCTCACATTTGACCAACCACTTTACTTTAAATTCTTTTCAGAAAAAAATAGCATCTGTATGCTGTAGGTCAACCAAATGAAAGACGAAGTCACCACCAATCCCCTAGATTCTTTCTGTGTAGTTTCATTTATATGACATATGCCAAAATGATCCTAACCTACAATACAAATTCTGTGTGACAGACGACTTCTTAGTCACTACCAGAAGATCACTTTATAACTATAAACTAACGCATTAACATAAACCTTAGTATGTAAGCAAGATCAGGTTTATAAGAAACAGGATTGTCTACATAATCTCATCTATTAGTTATCTCTGGCAAATATTCTCTCTCTAACATGAAAGAAGATGGAGAAAATAGCATAAAATAAGATCTATTTGACCAAGTTTGCATCAAGAGAAAAATAATTTCTCAAACTTACAGACAACTAGAATAAGCCTTTAACACAAGAAATTTATTTACAGTAATTATATTTATGCAAATCGATGAATACCTGATTCATAGGTATAGACATACACAGCTGAAGAATAGGGAATTATCACAACCAAGAATCCAAATCCTTTGCACCTTTAAACTTTTTATTTCCCAAACTGGACTAAAACTTGCTCTTCAGTGAAGAAATCTAATCTCTCCTAGAAAGGTTTCAGCTGAAAGTAACACCAGCTCCCTAGCACTCTATTTAATATCTAATTACCTCACAGCTAGGAAACCTTCTTATTTCAAGGTCGAGTTTGTCTAATTTTAGTTTTTGGTCCCTGGATCTTGTTACTTATTTGTCATCAGCTGTGAAGAATTTTTGCCTATAATATTTTTTGTCATATGTTCCTTTGTTTAGTGATTGACTGACCTGTCAAAGTTCTTGTTGGTAAATTCAAACTTTTTAAGACTTTCAAGATTTATTTTCCAGTCCAAGGACCTTTTCTTTCATAATATTTATAAATCAATCTGATATTCATATTTCTTTTGAAGAATGGGCATAAAAATTAGGTTAAGCATAGTATTCCAGTGGCTACAATAGGTTTGCTACAGAATCACCAAAGTAGGACGATTTCCCTGTGTATAAATTTTAAACCTACTTTTCTATATCCAGGTATCTCATTAATCCTCATAACATTAAACTAGAAGCTTATTCTTATGTCTCCCAGTCATTGCCTTCCAAGTCCATCTTTCATGCTGTACTTATTTGATTTTTCTAAGTGGAATGGTTTGTATTTAGCTCTTGAATAAAATTTTTGTTAGAATGTAACTAGTCCAATGCATCCAAGAAGCAGGATGGTCAGTCAGAAGGGATCACACTGATCTGGTGGAAAAGCGTGAGCTTCTAGAACTAGAGTAATCAAGCAGAAGTTGATAACTCATAGAAAACCAGATCTTCCTAAAAAAATCCTTTCTGCTATGATAAATACACATTTCAAAGTCTGTATACAATGCATGGATGGAGATGGATCCCTACTACAGCAATAACAAATCCAGTAAATTGATCAGGGAGCCTCATCATAGAGTCACAGATCCACAGAGGAATTGAGGATGGAAGGAACATCTAGAGGTTATCTAGTCCAACCCTACTGCTCAAACAGGGTCACCTAGAGCTGATTGCCCAGGAGCATGTGCAGATGGCTTTTAAATATCTCCAAGAGCAATGAAGCTTGTGAGTAGTTTAGGGGACAAGTCTTATGAGGAGTGGCTGAAAGAGCTGGGATTTAGTCTGGAGAAGAGGAGGCTGAGAGAAGACCTCATTACTCTCTACAACTACCTGGAAGGAGGTTTTAGCAAGGTGTGTGTTGGTCTTCTCCCAAGTTACTAGTAACAGAAGAAGAGGAAACGGCCTCAAGTTGCACCAGGGGAGATTTAGATAAGATATTAGGAAAACTGTCTTTACTGAAAGAGTGGTGAGGCATTGGAACAGGCTGCCCAGGGAAGTGGTGGAGTTGCCATCCCTGGAAGGTGTTCAAAAAGTGTGTAGACATGGCACTTCAGGTTACAATTTAGTGGTCATGGTAGTGTTGGATTGTGATGATCTTAGAGGTCTTTTCCAACTTTCATGATTCTATGATAAGAATGGACACTCTACAACATCTCTGAGCAACTTGTTCCAGTGCTTGGTCACCCTCCCAGTGAAAAAATTCTTCCCCAAAGTTCAGGCAGGACCTCCTGTGCTTCAGTTTGTGTCCATTGCCTCTGTCACTTGGTGCCATTAAGAAGAGTCTGGATCTGTCTCCTTTACACTCTCCCGTCAGGTGTTTATATCTGTTGATAAGATCCCCACTGAGCCTTTTCTTCTCCAGGCTGAACAGTCCAGGCTCTTTCAGTTTTTTGTCATAGGAGAGATGCCTTCACCTTTGTGGTCCTTTGTTGGACTCCTTCTGCAGTACTTCCATGTCTCTCTACTGCTGAAGAGCCCAGAACAGGTCACAGCACTTCAGCTGTGTCCTCACCAGCGTTTAGTGGAGGGGATGAATCACTTCCCTCAACCTGCCAGGAAAACTTCTCCTAATGCATTTCTTGATGTCATGAGCCTTTTTTTTTTTTTTTTTGCAGCAAAGACACACTGCTGGCTCATGTTCCATCAAGATCCCTAAGTCTTTTTCTGCAAAGGTGCTTTCCAGATGGTTCACCCCAGCCAATAGTGGGACTGGGGTTGTTTGTCCTCAGGTGTAAGGCTTTGCACTTTGCTTTGTTGAACTTCGTAAGGTTCCTATTAGCCCATTTCTTGAGTCTGTCAAGTAGCACAGCTGTCTAGTATGTAAGCCACTTGGTATGTCAGCCACTCCTCTCAGTTTTATACTAATTAACTAATAGAAAACATTAAGGAGATGGTCATTTTTTAAGATCACACCTCTCCAGGCTTTAGCTGCTAAACTGGTAACAAGCATTCTGTAAAAAAAAGAAAGACGTCCACAGCTCTGTGAATACCATTTCTTGAAATTAGCTGTCTATGTCAGGTAAATCCTTCATTATTTTTAAAAAAAAAATAAGTAGTGGACAGATGCCACTTTGTCTTTCCCATTTTCTGTGGTTCAACAAACCAGAGTTTCAAGGAAAGCCACTTACTTGCAAAAATGGGAATAAACAGCACAACCAAAATAAATAGATTGATGTCTAAGGAAGTGCTCTTAGCAAACACTATAACTTAAGCAGTTGGACTGTGTTTTCACAGAGAGCTTCAAAAGCTGTGAGAACCCTCCCCAGCCTTTTAGCCAAGGTGCTGAAAAGTAAAGAATGTGAGTGCTGATTCTTCCTTTTCCCCTCTGTGTATGACCTCAATCAAAGCTGCTGTGACTAGAAGTGTCCTTTCCCATTAAAGAGTAATCAAAAGGACTACAGAAATAAAAATATTAGGAACAAGGCCAAAGAGCAAGGGACAGACATTAGTTCGTGAAGATGAAACTGATACATGACCATAAATTAATACCTAATGACACACACTAGGATCTGTGCACTAAATTTAGACCCTCTCTTACTGTTATTCCATGGTGTGAAAGTCTAATGAAGCTCTGAATTTTAACTGAGCATAAATATGTACAAATATGTATAAAAACTACATAAATGAGTTCTATTATCTCTAGTGATTATTTTAAACTACTGCTTGCTTATTCAGAACTTGTGAAGAAGCAAACTAAACATTGTTATCTGGTCATTTTTGTTCTCAGGGATACTAAATCACAGCTTCTAACAGGACAAATATAAAATATAGATACTTCTTTTGCAAGATTTTGTTACTTAGTCCAGTTATTATTTAGCAATACTCACTGCACCTTACAGCTTGCCTATGCTTTCTTCATGACTTCTTTTGGAGTTAAGAAAGAGAGGGTTTTTGGTAGTCTAGGGTGGTTCTACTCTACAATTTGATTTTCAAAAACAGAAGAGGCATCTGGGAGAAATGTATCATCAAACAAAAAGTTGCCAGGCTTCTATGCATTTCAGTTTAAGAGCTGGTATCTACCAGAACCCTAAATACTCTGATGTCAATAAAACTATTAAAGCACTTCTGGAAATTGCTGCATTCAAAGGCAACTCAGCTGGTATATCTCTGCATAATATAGGATGGCAGATTCCAATAACTGAAGGTGATTCTCAGTTTGTTAACCTACTTAGAATGTTAAAAACAACAACAATAAATATAATGCTCAAGTTTTATTAGTAACAATGAAAAAGGCTGCTTTATAGCCAATGACAATCTTTGGTAAAAGTGCATAAAATCAAAAGTGCACCCATTATTTAAGGGTTATTCAGCACAGAGGGAGCAATGCCTGAGATGACTAAACGTTTTGTAACAGACTTCAAAGATTCAGGTTTTATATTAACCCTTTCAATGCTTCCAGTTTCTCACTTTGCTGTTGAATAATTTTATTAGGTTAAAATTCAAAATTTTCACAAAACCCTGAAGAATTTATGGAATTGTAATTATAACTTCCTGAGCTTTTAAATAAATGATAGTATATATTCTGTAATTGAGACAGTAAGTGACTATAAAGGGACGCACTTCAAACTGTAGAGTGCAATTTGATTTATTTAATTTGCCAGAATTTAATCAATTGAGCTGTCACTTTCTGCCTGATCTCTAGTGCACACACTGTTACAAGAAAAGCAGAACAAAGCAAAACAGAACATTTTTTCATCCTATAAGCTCATTACTACTAAGACAGACAAATTTATTCCCAATATTACATTTCTTACATCTATACATGGAGTTCTAGCACATTCATGCTCTGTATTTGGAATGTGGCACTGAGTATCTCCAGTACAAAGAACGTATGCCTCAGTGTCACACCTATCCTTTGGTTATAAATGTCTGAATATTGTTGCTGGCCTGTATTCCAGAAGAAAATCATGATCAGGTTCTCTGATAATTCAGTCACTTGAGCAAACTCTGGTTTCACTGACCTTCACCAGAAGAAGACATGCTCTCAACTGTTGCTGTCTTTGAGTTCCAGCATAGGTGTAAGCAGTTAACAAACATGTCTTCAGTTTGCAGAATGGTATTAGTATATTGGAAATCCTGGAGGAGACTGTAAGTTTTTGGCTTGCTGGTATGAATAGCGATGGACAATTGACAGGCTTTCTACTAAAGCACTCATGTCAGTGCATAATTTAGAGCGAAAAATATTCAGTCTACTTAATAATTAAGAATCAGTATAACATCATTGCAGTGGGCAAGAAAAACACCACATTGAAAACTCAACTTCTAAACTTGGTGATGACCTGCACAGTAAAGGAGTTGTGAGTGTAAGTCTGAGAGACAGAACTTGCTTTTTATATTTTTCGAGAGTTACCCATTAGAGAATGGCAGAGCCACGGCTGGAGCTGGTGCAGAGAAGGGTGACAAAACTGGTGAAGGGCCTGGAGAGTAAATCTTATGAAGAGTGATTGAAGGAGCTGAGGCTGTTTAGTTTGAAGAAGAGGAGGTTGAGGGGAGACCGCATCACTCTCTATAACTATGTGGAAGGGTATTAGCAATAGAACAAGAGGGAATGGCTTCAAACTACAACAGAATAGGTTTAGACTGGGCATAAGAAAAAAAAATTCACAGAAAGAGTAGTCAGACATTGGAACAGGCTGCCCAGGGAGGTCGTTGAGTCACCATCCCTGGATGTGTTTAAAGGTTGTTTAGATGTGGTGTTGGGGAATATGGTTTAGGTATGAGCTTTGTACAGTAGCATTAACGATTGGACTTGATGATCCCAAGGGTCTTTTCCAACCTGAATGATTCTGTCTTTTTTTTTTCTTATTTTTTCTTTAAAGTGCAGTGCTTCTTCTAAATGACTCACTACCTGTTTGGGAGCGGATGGTTAGTACTATGGTATGTTACTATTAAAACAATAAACCATATTAGCCCTGATTCTTGGCCACTCAGTTAATTTTCAACCTTGTTGAATTTTAAACAGAGGAAGCATGTAAAAACAAGCCAAGCTGAAGCTGGTTTTGAAGATGTTACTTTATGCTTATCTGCTCATTACACATGCGAAAGAGAAAACCTGGACATCCTGAGAGAGTTATTCTATTGTATTTTAAAAAGAAATATGGCAATGACCACAAAATGTAGACATTTCGACGGACATTTGTGGTATTATGCAACTCTGACGGACTTCTTTAGCCAAGTATATAAATAAGTAACAACATATAAATAATTACATTAATAGTTGAAGAGTGAGTTTGAGAGAATAAACACAATGGACAACTTCTCCTGGGGAAATAATGAGGTACAGATTCAAGTGTACCCATCTGTGTTCAACAAATTTGTAAACGTAAGTATCACATGTATCCACACGTAAAATGCTAAATATTTGCCTGCTAACCAACACTTTACCTTGGAACAGGTGCAAAAAAAAAAAGAAATATTGTTCCTTCCACTATCAGTGTGGACATTGTTGCTGAATCAATAGCTCTGTCACAATCTGATCAGGTCTTTTATATGATATATTTACCATATGACTCCACCTATTTCCTACCAGTCTGAACTAACTAAATGCCTGATCACTGAAATAATATTCCAAATTTAAAGGTACATTTTTTGTAATTATTTAATAAAATATCATTATATCTGTTTTAAGCAGAAACTATTTCCTGAACTAATGAACTAATAAACCATGAACTAATAAAATATTTTGTAGTCCCTATCTCTAAGACAGCCAACAAAACCACCTTTTCTTTTTTTAAATAATATTGACTTTGCTATTATTCTATCAGAAAACTATCTTTCTCTAAATGAAAATTGATGTCATCATTGTCCTGGAAAAATTAAGAACTGAAATTAAAGACAGAAAGAAAATATTTAGAAATATGTAGCATAGCTTTGAGAAATAAAGGCAGACTCAGTAATAACGGGTTTCTGTTCTTTCGTTTCACATTTTTCTGATCTTGTTTCTTTTGCTTTGTTTACAAGGCCATATACACAGTATTATTCTCATAAATCTACCTCCAAAGCCTGATTTTTAGCTATTGAGCAGGCATTGATGTTATTGACTTCAGTGTTGCTATTCAACATTTCTGAAACAATGTTCTTGTTAAAGCGCTGGGAATTTTAGATTGTATAGATTGTGGGAGTCTGGCCTTCATAGATATGTTTTCTTTACTAATGAATGTCAGGAGCAGGCAAAATGACTGATAGCTGGGAAACCATGTGTGTATCGAAGCAAGTTAAATGGAAGAAAAACAAATCAAAAAGCAAGAAGCAGTGCATCCAAATGAAATGAGGGAAGGTAAGAGTATAAATCAAGGCAACAAAAGATATGATTGTAGTATACCCTGCAGTTAAGTATGAATTAGACTAAGAAGATGAAAATCATGCCACTAATGTCCACTAAAGATATTTTGCCAAGATATCACCTAATTCCAGGTAAACATGACACGTAAATCCCTAGGCTGTTAGAATACTAAATCTGCGTAATGGGCTTTGCGTCTATGGATAAGGAATGTGGAAGTCCTCTGGGTAAACAGTATGTAGGTAGAAGCCAACATGGAGATTTAAGTAGAAGGTTTTTCCTCTTGGCTTAAAAATGTGGGCAATTGGGAAGTTTGGGAAATTGGATTCTTTACTAGCACATTCTCGGAGTAGAAAAGACAAGCAGTCTGACTTATGGGGAGATACTGAACCTCAGTGGTCACAGATCATATTCTGTTGCTCTGGAAAGAGTGTGATAATAGGTCTCTGGGACATTTAGGGACTGCAATTCACTGGAAAATATTAGCAAGTAAATGTAAAATTTAAAATGTATATAGTAATCCTTTCACAAACTGGAATTCAAAGTCTGTTTGGCAATATCATATTAATTCTAACAAGTTTCTATTTCTTCCAGGGTTGATTTGAACTTGCATTTGAGATGAAATTTGCATTTTTATTTTTGTTTACTTAGTCAAATAAGCATATTTCTTAAAAATTTGCTTTGCCAAAAATCCCTTTAAACTATTTTCCATTAGTACTCCTGAAAAGAGGTTATCCAAATTGCATAGAAAATAAACTGTTGTGGAGTTCTTACAATTCACAATAGAATTGCTGGAAAGAGATGACTTTTAACCTGTCAAAATAAAAGTGTAGGAAATACTAATTTCAAATGAAACAGTTGAAGGAATATGAAAAGTTATCCATAAAGGAGATGTAGACAGCTGTGTTATTATTTGTAAATTACCTTCTGTATAAGCCACACTTGAGACTTTATTAGCTGTAATTTATCTCCATCACAAGCAGAATGTTAACACAGTTTTCTAGAAAGGTATGCCTTTAGGAATATAATGAAAGATAAGTACTTGAAGAAGTTTTGCTTTTTTGGTTTTTATTTGGTTTGGTGCTGTGGGTTCAGTTTGATTTTTTCAGAAATTTTACAATGAATCTGTGAGCTAGAGCAGAGAAAATGTATGTGTACTACTTCTTTTTCTGTCAGCCAGAAGCTTCTTGGAAGACAATCTGAATACCTGGAGTTACATTAGCTGTACAAGTCCCTGTCCCTTGAGCTAGATGAGTTTGTTTATATTAATATCCTCTTACTCATTTTGCTAGGAGAAGTATAATAACTAATCTAATACTATGCCTTTGACATAATCATTGGAATATATCTGAAATAGATCTTGCTACGTCTATACATTTAAATTTATATTCTCAAGAAGTAAAGAAATTGAAACGTGTACACAAGAATCAGTACTTACCTTAAATCACTTATTTTTCAGTTTTCTCCCTCTTATATTATCCTTTCTTTGTGTTTCAACCTGTTCATCTCTCTGCCATACAACTATGTTGATTGCATTGTAGAAGAGTGCAGCTACTGAAGATTTTTGCTTTGATCCTTTTAACACATTGAAAAAATGTACATTTCTTCCCAACAGCACAATTGCTTTTTTGTTTTTCCTCAGCTCAGTGTGAGAACCAAAGCTCCCGTAGTTCTAGCAGTTGAAAAAGATGAAAAGTCTGTATATCTTTATAATTTTTCTTTACTATACAAGCAATATTAGCCAAGGAGATCATATAACAAGAACTGTAACTGGAGAGTAAACTACATCCCTCTTAAATGGCACATCCCAGAGGAAGTAAAATGTGCCAATTAAATGATCATCCCAATTACCAGAGGCTCATGGGGATACATTGTGCTGGTGTGGTTCATAATCACTTTCATTTCATGGATTGATTAAAACAAGCAACAACATCAGCTCCTCATCTTGATTACCTAATAGAGAGGATTTATTTTGCATCCATATAGGGATACTCTTCTGTAACTGAGACAAAAATAGTGAAACTGATTGTACAGTATGTGCCAAAATAAAAACCAATCTTTTTATTCCTGTCTGGCTCATCTGAATTCTTTATGGGTTGCTGATGAAAACTCCATTGTCTGAGTAAAATATTTTAATATTAGGGAAA
>NW_009709803.1:30418-34036 GCF_000703405.1 Apaloderma vittatum | reverse complement strand
GGAAAGAATGAGGTATTGAGCTCCATCCTGACCCCAGAGGAATTAACTGGAATTATTTACTCTTGAACTGAGAGCAAAGCTCAATATATGTTTTGAACACAGAAGGTGAAATCAATGACCAAAATCATGATACTTCAGTGGAATCAGAATTTTATTCAGGAAAAAACAGCCTGTGGAACCAGAAGTAAATCAATCCATCCTGTGCTCAAGTCAGACACTTGTCTCTGGGGAAACTTAGAAGAGCTGCACACATCCAGGGAAGAAAATATTTTTCTCACTGTTAGACAAGTGTTAGAGAAGGGGTTATTAACATGTGTATAATACTGTTTTACAGGATTTTATCTTTAAAAAAAAACACAAACAGAAGAGATCCCCAAAATAAAAAGAAAAAAATCCAACAAGAAACACAGACACTTTTATTTATTTCATGATTAGGATAATGTGAAAAGTAAGCTTTGTTACAGAAATGGACAAGTGTGATTGAAGCCAGCTAATTATCTTATTGAATGTTTTTGATGGTATGTCAATGATTTTTGAACTGATTGAATCAAGCCAAAGAGTGAGGTTATTATCACACACTTCAGGTGTTTCATTCTGGTGTGATGTAGAATATCTCTCAGAATCAGTAGGTGACTCCAAGCAGCTAAATTAGATGCCTTAAATTACATAATGTGATTACCTTGCTGAGAGTCAACAGGGACGTATACATCTTTTTTTGATCATGATTGTATACCAGGTACTCACATTACTCTGGAAACTTAAAACCCTACATTACAGGAAACTTCAAAATAAAAACAGTGCGGTACTCTTCACCTTCCTCTACCTTCAGAATAAGCCAGGAACAAAGCAGAAATTTCTACATTCATGACTTGACATTTTTGGTTTTTTTTAATGGAATTCATAATTTCAATTTGGGACACCTTATTTAAAATGACATTTAATCTGGTTATCAAGACCCTTCTTAAATCTTAGCATTAACTGCGGGGATCTTCAGGATTTAAAATAAGACTGTCCTTTAATGGTTTAAACACGGGTCTTAGATCCCAAACTTACTTATATGGTTCATTAAATTATGTCTATGTATCCATGAGAACATCTATGATTATTTTTATAGTAACTTTCAGATCACTGTATTTAAAAAACTCTAAGAGAATTAATATTGGCAATAAATGTAAAACAGTATGAGTAAAACAGAAAAGACAATCACAGACTAAACCAAAATATCTTCACTGCCATTTTAAATGAGTAAAACTCAGTAAAACATTGAGATAAAGTAGAAGTGAAACAAGAATATGACTGCAAATGAGAGTTTCTTGTGCTTGTATAGATTAGAAGGCGCAGGGTGAATATGCAGTGAGTATGTAGATGAAATAAAGTTTTTGAATAAATTATGAGATGAAATGGTGCCTACAAAAGTGCCTTTTCATTTTCACAGGACTAGCATTCTGCTGAAACCCTGTAATGGCAAGAGACATCACCACAGCTTCCCAGTACCCCTCCTAATATACTTACTTGCGGTTGAAGTTGTTCACCACCACTTGCCCTTATCCTTCCTACATATACCTATAATAGATTGGCCAAATCATTTTATCTTCCTTGTCTTTGTGGATCTTCATTAGAGGCTGCTGTGCCTCCTTCCCTAGCTTTCCATCTTTTCCATGTCTTTTTAAAAGTAAACTCCTTTAGGAGACACTCCTGTCATGAATAGGAATCCAAGAATAACTGCTCTTATGTTTAGCTCTCAGCAGTTTAATGTTCCTTTTCAGTCCTAAGGGTAACAACCTGTTCCTTTTATCCCTTATATTTTATCTTTCTGTACAACCACCGCTTCTAGCACCATTTTTCTAACATTACTGCTTATCCTTGTATAGCCTTCTTTGGAATGTAGTATGTTATCAGTTAAATACAGCTCCTGAAATTTCATTTTCTTTTCTCTCCGGGTATCAAAATCTAGTTAAGTAGTCCATTAGAAGAGTTTCACCCCCACGATAAGTTTCTTGGCTTTTATGATTCTTGAGGGGGAGATTTTTAGTGTGCTGAATGAAGAATTAAATGTGCAACTGCTATTGCTGCTAATGGGAATGGCGATACAATTTCTTACACTTCACATTGTCAGTTCACCTTTTAATGTCTAGGACATGCTTCAGGGCAAAAACTAACTTGTAAAACATTATAATTGACAATAAAATTTGAAAGAAATACATTTTTTTATTAGTAAATTAAACTTGCATTAATTGGCTTCTTAAGATAGACAAGAAAGCTGAAAAAAACTATATAATCAGAAGGATACAAGAAAGGGTTTTTTCAATATCTATTTCTAGAGTATGAAATTTCTGGTAGTATCTAATGGATTCCAATGCTTGTTGCAAACTTTTCTAAAGATATTTCATTTTCTTTATAATTAGACTCAGTATATTAAATATGCATAGATATCACTTGATTACTTGATATTTTAAAAAATCCTTTCTTTTTCATTAGAAATAAAACTTCAATTATAAACATTTCTGCTTCAGAAAGGAATAATATTGCTTTATGTTTACTGGAAGCTAAAGTTTACAAAAATGATTTAAAAGAAAATGTTTAAAAGGATTAAAAGGAGACAATTTTTGTTTCTAGAAAGAAAAACAAAAGGAAAAATTAAATCTAAAATCTTTCAGCGTACGACTACAGAAGTATTGTGACATACACCTCCAGAAAATCTCTCATATGCATGTTTAACATTAAGCATAAGATTTGTCAGATTACTGAAAATCAGACTCTTGTTAAAAGCTATTGTGGATCAAGCTCTGTTAAATTACCATCAAATTAGCACCAACATCAGTTGGCACTATATGCCAAATTCCCTAAAAGTATTCAACGCCAGCAGTGGTACTGCTGGGCATATAAATGTCATTCCACATTTTGAAATACAAATAACAAGTCATGACCGTAAACACAAGATTATAAAACATCTGCTGAAGTTATAAACTAATGTGTTGTCATTTTATATACTTAGGTGACAGGAATGAAAGCATTTATTACATTAGAATTACATGCTAAGAAAAAAAACCGAACATTTTTATGTTGGAAATTATGCTTAGCTTATATGGTCCCACTTGCTATTTCCCTACTAAAGTAACAACTATTCTAACCTATGCTCTTTCTGGAAAGAAAAAGGAGGAAAAAATATAAAAAATATTTAAGAATCCTGTCTACCTTTTTTATCTACTGCAGTTTACTTTTTAGCTTGAGTTACCATGATTTAGTAGATAAAAAACTCATGACAATTGCTTACTTGTAAAGGAGATTCAGAGCTTAACAACAGTGATGGTTGGTAGGATAAATCAGAAGTAATTCTACTGAAATCCCTGCAATTACATCTTCTCTATACTGTGGAAGTGATGGGAAAGTGAAATTCTCTCTATAAAGTTTAGCACAGAACCACTATCAAGAATACAATACAGAAAAAATAATGGATGATACACAGAGCACAGTCAACTTAATTTATATGACTCGTGTAAGAATTTGTGCATAGACCTGGATGTAAATCTCTGTATGTAAGTGACTTCTGCCCAAAGACAATATGAAATGTAAATTATATGGCTTTTGTTTTTCTAACCTTCTATTCAGTACAAGAGT
>NW_009709803.1:9890-30387 GCF_000703405.1 Apaloderma vittatum | reverse complement strand
AGGGAAAGAAAAAATGTTCTCCTTGTGTGCCTTGTTTATGTTTTTAATGCACTTGCATACAGATTTCATACAGTCTTGTATAGTTATAATAAACACTGTGGATATTTATAGACACTGGAGTGAATTAATCCAGAGTAGAACAGCTCTATAGCTGATGCAAATACTTCTGCTGAACTAGAGAGAGAAAAATCAGTGGTAGAACATTTTGCAGCTTGGTATTTAATGGTTAACAGAGGAGAATAAAGCAGTTTCCATCATTGCTTTCTGAGAGAATTCTTAAAAAGTTGTTGTACAATTCGCCTTTTGTGTTGCCCACTGAAGGAAACGAGTGCTATTCAGTTTTATGATTATAACTATTCATGTAAAAAAAATAGCCTAAGTTGTATACAGGAATATTTATATGAAATAGTTTTAAAAACCTCGTTTTAATGAGTGGTTGATAACACCAGAGGGTTGCGTTGCCATTCAGAGGGACCTAGATAGTCTGGAAAAATGGCCTGATAGAAACCTCATGAAGTTCAGCATGGGAAAGTGATAACTTCTGCACCTGAGGAGAAGTAACCTTGTGCACCAGTACAGGCTGGGACCATCTGGAGAACAGATTTGCAGAAAAAGAGCCCTAGTGGTCCTGGTGGGCAACATGCTGAACATAAGCCAGCACCCATGTAGTATCCTGGGCTGCATTCGAAGAGCCCTGCCAGCACTTTAAGAGAGGTAATCCTTCCTCCAGTCAGCTCCGATGAGACATGTCTGGAATGTCGGGTCCAAGTCTGGGCTCGTCAGAACAGGAGAGATGTGAACTTACTGAAGCAAGTTCAGCAAAAATGATTAGGAGTCAGAGTATCTCTCAAATGAGGAAAGACTGAGAGAACTGGGACTGTTTAACCTCAAGCGGAGAAGACTCATGGAAGATCTTGTCAATGTGCATAAAAATCTGATGGAGGGAGTAAAGGAGAGAGTCAGACTATTCTGTTGTTCCTGGTGAAAGGACAATCAGCAACAGGAACAACTAAAATACAGGAAACGACACTTAAGCATTAGAAGAAAACTGATTTTGATTAAGACAGCCTTGAACAGATTGACCAGATAGGTTGTGCTGTCTGCATTCCTGGAGGTATTTAAAACCCATCTGGATATAGTCCTGAGCAACATACCAAGGCTGACCCTTTCTGAGAAAAGGGAATTTGGGACTCAACAATCTCCACAGGCTGCTTCTGACCTCAGCCAATTTGTGATTCTTTTATTCTGTGAACAGGTAACAATAGCTGAAGTAGTTCTGAAACCACATTATCTCTGGAAGTTACAATCCTACAGGATACAAACAAGCAGATGGAGCTGATGAGTGAGTATTCATACAGCAGACAGACAAAAAAGACAAACAAAACAAAAAAAAACACATAAAAAACCCTGAAACCCAGAAAGCTCCTACAAGGATGACAATACATATTTCTACGAATAAATGCTACATTTCAGGGTAATATAATCTCCATTTTGGATATTCCAAATGAAGAAGAGATAAAATTCTGCTGGTAAATTGTTCATTTGGATAGTTTCCTTATCCACAAAAAGTGTGCTAATAATTTTCTGCTATTTTGAAGACAAATGTTTACAAGAATTTTCAGTTTCTTTTGTCTGCTGTCCCATTTTTGCTTTTGCTTTTGTTTCTAACTGTACTCTTAGAATACCTATTGAATGATGGTAAAGTTAGATTATAGGCGAGAATAGCTGTGCTGGCAATTTATCTCACCATCACCTGCTCCTGCCACACTGAGAAATGAAAGTGATTTATATGGATTTATAATACAGCAAAAAATAAAACTACCACAGAAATAATGTAATTTTTTTTTTATACTACGTCTACCTGCTCAGTAAGTAGGAGATAATGCTTTAGGAATTTGATGAATGGAAACCAGGTTCTATTCTAGTCAGAGAGTGGTTCTGGGCACTGAATCCATGTCATTCCCAACTATTCACCGTCTGGATGATGGATAATGCCAAGCTACTGGGCACATTTTATTCCTCAGTGTTAGAAAACGGTGGTGAGAAAATTAGGAAAAGACCCAGAGACTCAATTTGCAGATTTTCCCTTGAGGACTACCTATTCACAAGGGCCAGAGCGAGCTGCCTCTTCACATTGCTAACTGTCTCATTTCACTAGTATCAAAATGTTTATCCCAGATGTTGTGCTGTTTTTGGCATGACTGCCATAGGTACTCTCTGCCATCTCCCTTGGGGTGCAGTGGTATAGGATTCTACCTCTTATATGTAGTTATGAAGAAGACAGCACAGAGATAAAATTAATAATCTTCATAAATTCATTTATTAAACTGTTTTTTAAATTATGAACCTACTCTCTTACACTATTTTTTAACATTTATTTTATATATGTAAATGTAAATATTGTAAAATCTATGAGACAATCGAATCCACTGAATGAAGATCTTACAGGTTAAAAAATTTTCCAGGAAGAAGAAGATACTGTAAACCAAAACTATTTCATAGTGCCAGGAATATTAGACATGATATAAGAACACGGAAGCATTAAAAAGCTATTTAATACTTTCCATTGTATAGTTAAAGTTTCCAAAATAAGCTGAAAACATCATGTAGAAGAATCTGTCAAAACAGACATTGTTTAACACAAAAAAAAGACTCTTTCTGAGAGAAAATTAGTTTCAGTGAGATGGAGAAACAGAATAGGACTACTTTACAATATTTTTGTAGTATACATCTGTAGGAAAAGGTAGACATACAATACAACAATTTTTTAATAGACTGCACTGAGACACCCACATAGCCTTTAAAAGAGAATATCTACATGATGAGTATTCTCACGTATTAGATGGCTGTACATCACGACAATAAATTACTGATAATACTTGGAATACTTTCTTACTAATAAACAAGATCAGATAGGCTTTGAACATTACGGTGAATTTTGCATCTGTAATATATGCCTTTCCAGTTGCATATCTGTTCCTTTGTAATATGAGAAATGTTAACATGCATTTGACTGGCTTTCTTTTCGCTTGTTACAAGAGTTCATCTATACTTATCTATTCAAAGACACAAACTGTGAGTCAGCTTCATCTCTCACTTAGTCTGATGTAAATAAAGAATATAGACTGAAGTCTATGCAAATATAGTTTTACTCCACATTCATATTTTGGATACTATGCCATGATCTGTCTTTGGAATTTCTCACTTGAAACAGGCAGCAGATTCTCTTGATCTTGTTAATCTGTCTGATGCATTTTTGTTGTTCTTTCAAGCTTAATCACAAATCAGTGACATCAACTTAAAGCTTAAGAAATATATCTAAACAAACTGTATTTCTAAGTTTTATTTTATTTTCTAAGTTACCTAAAACATTGAGATGGCTATTTTATGTTACTGAAAAGTAAATAAATAATTATGAAAGTTCTAAAAACTAAGGAACTTCTTATTACTGAAAAGAGTATTAAAAAAAAATTTAGAAGGTATTGGTCAGCTGACAAGTATGTAAGTAGAAAAAAAATAGATTGGAGCTAAAATGTCATATATGGCATGACATGGTACAGGAGAGAAAGAGTTCAATTCTCCATGTTATTCCTCCATACACTGAAGCACATCTGAAATCCCTACATTTAGGAAGGTGTAAAGAATGCTACTCCAAGGTCACTTAAAATGCTAATAATGGTAACCTTCTTCCACCCTGCTTCTAATGAGCTACCAGAACAAATCACCTCTGTTGGATGAGAAGAGGAAAGGACAACATACTGTGTTTGGGATTTGCTTTTCTCCTTCAAATTATAAATATGTTAGGAGAACTGAGACTTGATAGGCTTCATTTTAGACAAGAAAAACATACATATCAAATGGAGAAAAAAATTATATTACTATCATTAAAGGTGCAAGATACCTGGAAGTCTACTTGCTCATATTTACTTGAATATGCAATGCCACTAAAAACTGAGCTTTTTCCTTCAGTAGTCATCTCATGCTGTTCAACAACAGAAAAGATACTTTGTCCTGTAGGATTTCCTAAGACTTCGTCAGTGACTGATGGTGTTACTGCATATGGTAATTTTGTGTAACATGAATACTGCGTGATAATCTACAAAAATAATGAAAAATAAACTCAAACCCACCTCAATCATACAGTATTAAAGAAAAGAATACATTTCACTGCTTCAGAAAAATGTGTACATTACCTAAACAAAAAAAAAAAAGGAATATTGCTTTTGCGAAATATATGGTACCTCAAAAACTGATGTAGCAGTGTTTTGTAAAGGGAGAGTGAAAATGAGTTTTGTTAAATACTCAATCTCATGAAAAAGCTCCTAAATATTTGCTTTTAAAATTCTCAGGATGGTAATTGAACTTTTAAAGATATACATCTTGCATTTGTGGTTTTTTTTAATTAAGGATCTGATACGTATTTAGATAAAGGGTTTTGATAAGGAGGCAAATTGGAACCAGTCATTTAAAATACACACCTCATTTCAACTGAAAGAAAAGTGTTTTATAAATTTAATATCTTACTCAACCATAAATTCTAGCCTGGCAGATAATATGAACAATTTCTTGAAGTCATTGAAGGTAAATGGTCTATATTGTACTTCACAGCATTGTGGCTCCAGTTAAATTCTAGGGGCTGATACCTTGGTGTTCCTGGCTCTATGTGTTAAAATGTGTCTTTTCACAAGGAAGTTTGCACAGCACTTGATCCAGATTTCCTCTAGAGTCTATGTGCTCTTCCCCAAAGTGTAAGTACTACTGTTCAGGGGCATTCCCCTACAGGAATACACTATTGCTCACAAGAGCAATATTTATGTAGCGTATCCCCAGGGTTGTAAGACTAGACCAGAAAGAGATAAAGTTAACAGGATTATGCCCATACTTTTCTTGCAAGCACTTAACTGTCCCAGGGTCATAAAATATTTTCATTGTGTAGGAAACCAATGAATTCTAAAAGGCTTCTTTTTGTAAACGACAGCACATGGGCTTTAGATGACTGGGGAGCCAGGGGTGACCTAAGAAGATAAGTTATTGTACAAATAGATGTAACACACACTCGAAGTAAGATAAGCTCCGTTAGGTACTAGAAGCCAATACTGCGCTATCATGAGGCTTTCAATTATCAAATTTATAATGCTGATACTCACTTAAATTGTAATGTTTATTTGAAGGGAGTTATATTACAGATAAACTGGTGACAGTAACTGCTCAGATTAAGTAGAGCCTTTGACTATATATAGATATATATGCCATGTTCTACCTTTCAAAAATATAAAGCTCACTTTCTATTTTCAGATATGCTGTTTCAAATGTATGCATTAAAGCTAAACAAATCAGTCATAAATTTTTAGAACTTGTAGCACTTTTGTGTTCCTTTAAAGATCTCAGTGAAATACTAAGCTCAGCTAAGCAAGGAAGGGGCAAATGTCTCCAGCAGCTTTCTTAGTCATTTCAGGAAACTAGTTTAGGAGCACTATTTTTTTTTAATCATATGTAGAAAAAATGACCCCTTCCCTTTTATATTCCTGTGCTACATTTATATTGCCTTTTAGGTCTGTCTAATCAAGTACAGGCGATGAAGATTATCCTACTCTTCCAGAGACTATTCTGAAACATGAAGAGAACAAGCTCCAGGTTTTCTCGGTCATCATAAGTAGATTTACATGTCAGTTTAACAAGAGTGAATGATGAGGCGCTGCTTCTTGTTGGAGACCATATGGCTGTGGTTCTACTTGTAGATTAAACACTGCCTGAAATACTCCTGGGTGCTGAAACTCAATCAGCTCTGCTGCTAAACTGCTAAGGAGGTATGATGTTTTCAGTCTGTGCAAACTAGAACTCTCCATAATGATTCCTGGACATAGTTCGGGAGCTAGAATACTCTGTAGATAATTTTCCATGGAATTAGCATGCGGTCACACTCATCTGGAGGCTAAAATTTTTTACTAACATAAAAACAGGCTGCTTTTTGCCAGCTGAACTCAGTGCCTGGGGACGTAACCAGGAACATTCAAGTTACCACTCTAGTCTGTGGGCCTATCTAAGGAAAGAAGGTTTTTGGTCAGGGAGTTCTTATACTTTAAGATTTGAGAAAGTAAATAATGAGAAAACATCTCAAGAGAGAGAAAGATAAATGAAAAAAAAAGTAGTCTTTATATGTAAAGCTGAACAGCATGGGTTGAGATGGGTTGATGGATGTTTGGCTTCTAGGACTGACCTTCATATAAATACAGAGTGATTAAGAATTGAATCTTCTTATGATCTTTTGTACCTACATGGTATATGGAGCCTTCCAGAACTCTGGTTTTATTCACTCCCTCAGTATTTCCAGGGGAAGAGCCCAAGGTGTTAAATGTGCTTTCCTGTTTCGTCTCTACAAGTTATTGTGTGTCTTGCTTTAAATAAATATCCTGACCCAATCTGCTACTGGATGAAGAAGGAAACCCTTTCTGACTACAAATGCATGTTCCTCTTCAAAGCAACAAATACCTTTCTGAAAGTAGCTTTTAGCTGCGCACAAAATAGTTGTTACCAGTTCAAGGAGTGTTTACTAGGGTCAATCTGGGTCAGGTTTCAGTGGCGCTTCCCATGAGCTCCTGGGAGGATGTTAGACACCTCTGAGCAGAAGACCTCAGAAGAAAGGTAGTGACAGCTACAAATACCTCTGAACTTGCTATAAATCCACAGTTCAGAACCGTGCTCCACAGGAACACATTTGCCTCAACTTTCTTTTTCCATTTTTTCCTTCCTCATGGAACTCAAGATATTTTTTGGGTTTTTTTTTCATTTGTTGAGCAATTTCCTAATTTCATAGTTTTCACAGGGATTTTCTTTTTTCTTTTCATTTGTTCAAGAAAGCTAGAAAAATAAATCCTTGCTTTAGAATCAATACAACTTTTTCTCATTTTCTCTGCCAGTTTTCTATAGGTGAGCTTAAATCTGAAGTCTTCTCTGGCTGCATGATTTACGATGGAAATAGTGGAATCCAGTAGACTATCTTCTTCTCTCAGGAGACACTCACTTGGCTTTCCTTTTACATCTAATGGCAGAATTTAAATGTCTGACTGCTTTCTGAATGTAGTTTTGCTGATAGCACTTTGAAAATATTTCTGAAAGAGAAAACACTTGTTAAAATATGTCCTGCTCCCACTCCAAACACATCTTTACTGAAATATGCAGAGTGCTGGGAAAGATATATAAATATATAGTATTGAGGAGAGGGGGAAAAAAACAAACAAACCAAAACAAAACAAAAACCACTCCAAACCAGACAACCTCAAATTCGTGTTTTTAGATCATAAATGGGTACATAATTATTAAACTGCAGATTTTGGAAAGGGTTTTTTCCTATTGTGGTGTAAGGAGCTGACATCTTGCATTCCAATCACACAAGTAAAATATTTTCAAACTACACATGCATTAACTTTAAAGATGACTCTGTGTTTTTGAGGACTGAGAACTTCAGGTAAAAAAGCCTGAGCTTGGCAGAAAAGTCAGTCTGAAGCACTTTGGATTTTTTCCCAGATCCGCTGTATCTCTTTCATGCTTTATAGTGACATCAGCATTTTTTACCTTAATATTTATTCTAAGGAGGAAATAATTCTCAAAGCAAAATAAACAATGATATCATTAAATTGGTAATTTCGCCAAGAAAGATAAATAAGAAGTCCCTATATATGGTACATACAACACGGGCTGAAAGAAATTATTTATTTGTCAAAAGAGATTTCCTTTTTTTTTTGTTCCTTCATTTCTATGGGAGGGAAGCAGGGGAGCTTGTTTTATCATATTTTAAAAATGCAGTGACTCACACAATGCTTACTGAGTTCTGATAAGAAGTTCCTCAATATGTTACAAGCTGGTAAAGTGTAAAGCAATAAACTCTCATCTTGTCCAAAGGTTGTTATTTTCTGATAATGCATACATCAGACCTGCTGGCATTTAGTAACCGAACCAGGGGGGGAAAAAAAAAAAGAGATAAAAACAAAACACATTTTAAAGAGTGCCACAAACCTCAGTTGTTCACATATGACTTATGCAACATTATAGAAATGTTGACAGTACAGTAGCTGGAATTAAATTTGGTGCAGTTGATATCTGACAAATTTTTCCAGGGAAAAACAGGATCTGCATGAGATAGTGTGACCTATATTTATACCAGAGTCCTCCAAGGAGCTCATGGAAGTATAATACATGAGTAAGAAGTCCCATATCTTCCCCCAGGACCGTGCTAGTGCTTCACTGTATTGATGGATTCTTTGATGTCATCTAGAATAAAACAAATCCAAATTCCTGGTGATCTCTACTTCTCTGTAGTACTGTATCGTGTACTGCAGCTACTTGTTTGTCTTGCCTATATTGGTTGGAATAATCCTGATTTAGGGTTTCTGTTCCTCCTTGATTGTTATCTCCAGCTGCTCACCAATTTTTCAGTCTTAAATTTATTTGACTTCCAATACATGGTAAAGACATTTCCCTCTTCAGTTTTGTGTCTTGTGTAGATTTTTGACTTCTGTTTTCATTTTGAAAAACAAACATGCATCTCAAAAACAAGAATGCAAAAGTATACCTGAACAATTTTTAAAACAGGAATAATTTCTAGCCATCTTAAAAACACTTGCACGCCATAGAGCTATACTGACCTATATTCCAATGACACAATATGTGCACAATCATTTACTGGTTCACGTGCAAGAAAAGGAGATTTCTGAATATTTTGCAGAGACAGTGGTAGGAATAATCCAATTGTGCTAGTTAAAATAAATGCTACTTGCACATTTCAACATTGTTTTCTCTCAAAGAAAACGCGTACATTCTATTTTTGTTTCTGGTAAGGCATGAGTAACAAATTTTAAGGATGAAAACAATTGCAAATGCGATGCATAATTTGGCACTGACCTCAAGAATATCCAGGAGTTCTGTAGTCTATAATCATAGCTTTGAGAATGTTCATGCATGTGATTTATTTTAAAACAGTTTAGGAAAACTGAAATATAATGTCTGTGGCACATTGTAAAAGAAAAAAAATAGTTGATTTTATTATTTTATTATGGATTTGAATTTTAACAAATTTTGATATGATGCCTATTACATACATGCAACCCTATCTCTCTGCAAGAGACTGACTTTTTTTTAACTGGAATTTCAAAAGGGAAAACTTACGATCAGTTAATTTAGCATATTTACTAATCATTCTATTTCATTGTGAAACAAAGATAAAATATTATTTAAGAAGCAGACAGAATAAAATAATTTTAAAAGCTTTTTTTAATTTCCCATATATTTCAGCAGCAGCTCCTCTAATGAAATGATTGTGAATTTCTTATGGCCTATTTGGGAAGCTGCAAATAAGAAGTAGTTTTATAACTGCTTTTTAATTCAACAGAGGCCTGCCCCAGAAAGTGTTAATACAGTAATTATGGATAGATCATGTAGAGACAAATGGGAACGGTAACCCAGTTTCAGATATTTTAATAGTAATTTTATAGATAGATTAGTGTAGACATTGTGCTCCTATACAGAACAAAAATATGAATATGTAGGAAAAGGAAAACTGCTATGGTACCATAATTTTTATGATTTATCACCACACTCACAGTTTCAGTTTTAAGTACTATGTATAACTTTCTCTCTCCCTCTTCTTCTTCTCTTTAAATATATATTAATATAGAAGTTAAATTGAAGTGGAAAGCAGCACATTTAGATTTTAAAAGGAGATGTGAGAAAAAATATCATGTCTTCAGATAAAAGACTGCTTTAAAGTGGACATCTGTTCACAGTATTTTCACAAACTTCCAGATCCTTATAAAACTTTCATCCCAGATAATCTGTGTAGTTTTATAAACTTTTTCAGTGAAGTCATGCCACAGAATTTTACCAATAACTTTAATACGATCAATCTACTTTAGATCTGAGACAGCCTCTGGAAACATTTATTTTTTTCTTTCGGATGCTTCAGTTCAGTGACTGAAATTAAAAATGAAGTGTCCAGTTGTCATAGCTTAACATGAGCACACAACTAAACCTCTTTGGGGGTTATGCTGTCTCTACGAATACTATAAATTGCATAGCAATATAAAGATGATTTTAATGTCTTCTGTTGCTTTTTATGGGATTTTCAGAATGTAAAAGCAAAATTGCTTTTCACTGTGTCTCCTAATCACATTTGGACTTGAAACTCTTTTCTTTATACCTGTGTCTGGATTGTGATATTCTAGGCTTCTGAAACAACTCTTCTGTATTTACATTTCTTCACTTGCCTGATGCCCTTCAGTAGGGATTTAAAATAAGGTAGAGGAAGTACATTTGCTTTTCTAAAAGGAAAACAACACATTTATAAACGACAATAATGCAGATCCAGGAAGGAGTCCAAAGCAAAATATAAAGGGTGGTATTCACAAAAAGCATGAAACATCTGAACTGGAATAAGAGCAGCCAGCATGGGGCAACCAAAGAGAACTTTGCCAGACCAACCAGATTATTTTCTATGATGAGCTGACTGACTCTGTGGCCAGAAGCAGGGCAGTGGATATTGCAGTCCTCAATTTCTGCTAGGCCTTAGACACAGTCTCCCTATAATGCCCTTATAGCCAGGTTGGTAAGCTATGGAATACATAAGTAGATGATAAAATTGGTGGCAAAGTGATGTGACTGCGTGGTCATCAATGCTATAAAATCTGTTAGCACCAGCCAGTTATTAATGGCGTCCTTCAGGGATTGATACTGGTGCCACTGCTGATGTCAATATTATCAAGTGGTTTTATTAATGACCAGGATGGTGGAACAGAGTGCACTCTCAGCATGTCTGTGGTTGAGACTAGAATGAGAAGTTAGGGGTGGAGGTGCTATGAACAGCAGTTGGTACATTGAAGGACAGGTCTGCTATCTAGGGGGACCTGAATGAGGTGGAGAAAGCAGCTGACAAGAACCTCATGAAATAAAAATGAAGGCAAATGCAAAGTCTTGCACCTGAAGAGGAGTAACCCCATGCAGCAATACAAGCTGGGGTTGATTGACTGGAAAGCAGTTTTGCAGAAAAGGAGATGGAGGTCCTGATGGACATGAAGTTGAACATGAACCAGCAGTGTGCTCTGGAAGAAAGAAGTTCAGCAACATAGTGGCCTGCATTAGGAAGAAGCCAGTAGGTCCATGAGAGTCATCCTTCCCCTTTGTTTCACACTTTGGAGACCACACCTGGAGTGCTGCGTCCAGTTTTGGGCTCCTTAGTAGGAGAAAGACGTTGGCATACAGGAAGGTAATTAGGCAAAGCTGCACTTGCAAAAGTGTTAAGAATGTTTCAAGGTGTGGACTGTCCTTGAAAATGAAAAAAAAAAAAGAGGCCCTAGACAGCCAGTAAAAATTGTGAGTTTGGATTCTAGCAGAGCTTTTTGATACTGTATCTCACAATATTCTTCTGGACAAAATGTCCAGCATACAGCTAGACAAAAGTCCATAATACATTAGGTGGGCAACTAGCTTATGGGTTGCACTCAAAATGTTATAGTAATTGCAGTTACATCAGGCTGGCAGCCAGTCACCAGTGGGGATGCCCCAGGCTCAATTTTATTGCCAGTTCTGTTCAATGTTTTTATAAATTATTTGGATGAAGGAACTGAATGCACAGTAAGTAAATTCGCTGAAGATACTAAATTAGGAAAAGCCGTGGATTCCTTCAAGATCAGAGAGACCTTAGAGTGAGGATCTGGACAGACTAAAGACCTGGGCAATCACCAACAGTTTGAAATGTAACAAGAGCAAGTGCCAGATTCTCCATCTGGGATGGGGTAATCCTAGTTATACTTAAAAAGTGGGGGACAAGAAGGCTGGAGAACAACCCTATGGAAAGAGATCTAGGTGGTTGGGTTGATGGCAAGTTGAATGTAAGTTAACAGTGTGTCTTGGCAGCCAAAAGGGCCAATTGTGTTCTGGAGGCTAGAGCACCTCTGCTATGAGGGTAGGCCTAGGGAGCTGGGATTGTTCAGCCTGGAGAAGACTCTGGGAGGACCTAATAGCTGCCTTCCTTTTATCTGAAGGGAACCTACAGGAAGGCTGGAGAGGGACTATTTACAAGAGTGTTCAGTGATAGAATCAGAGGTAATGGATTTAAATTGAAGGAGAATAGTTTTAGATTGAATCTTAGGAAGAAATTCTTCAGTATGAAGGTGATGAGACTCTTGAATAGATTGCCCAAAGAGGTTGTGGACGCTCCCTCTCTGAAGATGTGCAAGGCCAAGTTGGATGAGGCCTTGAGCAACCTGGTCTAGTTAAGATCATCGCTGCCCATGGCAGGGAGGGTGGATTAGATGATCCCTAAGGTCCCTTCCCCCAATCTAAGACAGTCTACGATTCTGTGAAGCACAGCATAAATAGTCAGCCAAGGGGGTCAGTAGAGAAGGAGGTGCTGATCTCTCTCTGGTAACCAATGATAAGATATGAGGAAATAGAATGAAATTGAGTGAGGTGAAGTTCAGACTGGACATCAGGAAAAGCTCTTCACTGACAGGGTGGTTAATCACTGGAACAGGCTCCCGAGGAAGTGGTCACAGCCCAAGGGTGTCAGAGATCAACGAGTGTCTGGACGAAGCTCTTAGTCATATGGTTTAATTTTAGGTAGTCCTGGGAGGAGCAGCGAGTTGGACTAGATGATCCTTATGACTGCTAAACTATGTCTCCAGACAGCAGCTGCTGGTTCCGTCACAGAATATATAGGGGAAGGGTGTCCCAGACCTGAGGTTGACCTCTATCCTACACACTTGAGGACTCTTACATGTTCTTGCTTCAGAGATCCTTCATAGCGATCTGCAGAAGGATCCCAACTGCTTAATCGTGGTTCACTGCAAACGTGCAGCGTACACAAGACAGTAGTTTAAATAACAGGAGTTAAAACCTTGTTAAGTTGAACACCATAAGCTCTAAGCAGAATTTCACAAGTAGATTCAAATGAAAAAATATTTTCATTAATGAGAGCTGGATATCATTCTGAAATATTAGAATCATAGGATATTTTTGGTTGGAAGTGATCTTCAATATCATCGAGTCCAATCTTTGTCCTACATCTATCAATACCACTAAACCATGTCCCTCAGCACAGCATCCACCTGTCTCTTAAACACCTCCAGGGATGGCGACTCAACCACCTCCCTGGGCAGGCTCTTCCAGTGCCTGACAACCCTTTCAGTAAAGAAATTCTTCCGAATATCCAACCTGAACCTCCCCTGGTGCAACTTAAGGCCATTTCGCCTTGTTCTCTCACTCTCCACTAGGGAGAACAGACCAACTCTCGCCTCTCTACAACCTCCCTTCAGGTAGTTGTAGAGAGCAATGAGGTCTCCCCTCAATCTCTTCTTCTCTAGGCTAAATAGCCCCAGATCCCTCAGCCTTTCCTCATAAGACTTGTGTTCTAACCCATTTACCAGCTTGGTAGCCCACCTCTGTACCCTCTCCAGAACCTCAATGTCCCTCCTGTAGCGAGAGGCCCCAAAGTGGACCCAGTACTTGAGGTGGGGCCTCACCAAAGCCGAGTACAGGGACATGATCATCTCCCTGCTCCTGCTGACACCCCCATTCCTGATTCAGGCCAGGATGCCGTTGGCCTTCTTGGCCAACTGGCCACACTGTTGACTACAAGAGCCTCTCCCGCTCTGATATGACCTTATCAACCTGAATTGGTGTTCAACATAGAGAACCTCTCTCTACTATCCACAAAGATATTACAGAGGTGGGAATTTCCATTAAGCAGTTGTCTGTTTTTATGCTCGTACAAAAGGCACTATAAGGTGATAAGAACCAGTTCACCTGAGGTATTTTCCAAGACTTCATGGTGGCGTCTTCATATGGATATTGATCAGCTCAGAATCAGGAATGAGTTCAGGCAGCAAGCCTTGAAAGAACATCAGGAAACAAATAGGAAGACTGCTTTATCTTCTTGGATGAGGGACATTACAAGGCTGATGGTGGTTTGACAGTAATGCAATATGGTCATCTGGGCATCCTTTTTTCTGTGGTTCATAGATAGGCCTGCAAGGGAGGAAGTAGAGATTTGTGGGACAGCCTACATTCTGATAACTTTGAATCACATGTATGATAAGGAGAATTAGTCCTTTTTGTTTCTGATAGGTTCTGTCCCTGTCCATGACTGAGAAAAAACCACTGAAGAGTAAGGCTGCCTCAGTATTATGTACTACCATACTTAGATGGGAATGAGGATATAATGCAATGGAAAAAGAAGCTGGGGGAAATCATCATTAAATAGTTATCTGGTGAAAATGTAGTCTTGATTGATTTGTAATTTCTAATGCTATTCTAATTGATTTAGCATAGATGAAAGATTTTTTCGGCATGCACAGTCATATCAATTATATATATGTCTTCAAACACTGAGATATATAACATTTATGTGTAAGGCAAGTATTTAATGAACTATTCACAGGTGGTTTTCTGTGTATCTTCAGCTAAGGTGCAATATCCTTAGGATATGTCTTTATAATACTCCAGAAGCATATAAACTGATCATGAAACTTTTTTTTTCTGGTTAAACATTTCATATAATACAAATGTTCAGATGCAGTCACTTTAGTAGCAATGATTCTTGATTAAAAACTTCTGTCAGCTATAAAATTAAAATCCATAAGGAAGTCTTACTATAAATGTTATTCTTTGTTTTTTCCTCATCTAAAACTAAACTAGAATTTCTTTCATAATGTATGTTTTATTGCTAGGATTTGTTCCTTTCACACAATAGGTAAATTTACAAAGTCTGAATTCAAGCAGGCTATGTGGGCTGTTATTCTGTAAGAGTCTACACTATAATAGTACATAGTAAGATGAAAGATACTTATTCATTTTTATTAGGGGTCAGCTCAAAAGTTTGTGTTTTAAAAAATCTATCACTTAGTTGAAGAAATGAAATTATTTTACTATCCAGAGTTATATGCAATTTTGTGCTGGGAAATTAAACTTGTATCTGAAGAATGAGTACAAATTCTAACTCTTCTGTGTGGGTTGAGATTTGGACTATTATGAAGTCTTGTGCTGATACCATAAACTCTTGGTTAATACTAAGGAAATAGGTAAAGAAGAAAATTATTCTCCTGAGAGGGAATTTCCTTCACAGCAATCTTAGGGTCTGTTTGGACTTGCAGTGTCTTGACAAGCTCAAGGCAGAATTTCAAGGGGAGCTTGAACATCAAGGTAACAAATGTGTCTGTTTGGAGGTAGGACTGACATCTCTAGGTTCCTTTTGTTGGGTTTGTATAGCTGTATACTTCATCTGATGACAAGAAAAGTTCACTGCTATTTCAGCTGCTGAGAAGACGCTGAAAAAGCCAGCATACTTGGTACAACTTGTGCTGTCAGCTGAGGTTGTTGCTGACATTAAGAAAGTTCCCGCAGTGCTAACCAGAAAAAAAAAGTTACATACATTACTCTGCAGTGTTTAGATAGATGAGTTACTCTGCTAAAGAAGAGGTAGCAGCTAATATGGATGAAAAAAATAATCCAATAGCTGAAGGCTACGGGGAGGATATAGCACAAATTTGTTTAAACTATCAGAGAGGTCAGTCTGATTCATTAAGAAGCTATGTGAGAGCAGTCTTTTGCAGGTGGCTGAGGGATGAGTACACCACAGAATAATTCTCTCAGATATTTGCTTTACTCTTCGTCACGCTGGTCTCTTAGCAGGTGCATCCCCTCCTAGTCTCGAATGTCTCCCTTCACAGTGGTTGCCGGGCAGATTTCAGAGAAACTGATGGAAGTTTCTGGCTAGTTTGGGTCTAGCCCACCAGCCTAGGGGGATACCCAGGAAGTTGGCTGGCAGCCAATGGGAGGCCGAGATATCTTTGACTGACCACAGCTCAGATTCGATTGAGCTTTAAAATGAGGTTCCTGCCAGGCCATGTTGGAGTTGCCCCTTTGGAGCAGCAGGATGTGCAATTGAGGCCGTCATCCTCCCCCTTGGTTAGGGACACCAGCTAAGGTTAATCCTCGAGGTTGAGACTCCTCATCTTATATAGGTGAGTGTATTTATGATGCGGATCACTATTCTTCTGTTAAGGGTTGGATGTAGTGTAGTAACTGCTCTTCTCAACTGATACCAGAACTTGTAAACTTGGAGGAGCTTTCATTTCTTAAATAAATCCAATTTAATAATGTGTGTGGATTTTTCTGAGAATGGGAGGACTCCTCACACATGGATATTGAGTAAACTGGTACTTTAAAACTAAGCAGTAGAAAAATAATAAAAGTTTACTAATTTTTAGCTGTCGGCAAGCAATTACACGTGCTATGAAAGAGTAAGGCACAATTTTAGCCCTAAAGTCACAGCAAAGACTCCTATGGCTTTTCTTTTAGTGGTAAAGCATATCACCCCATTTGTTTTCATTTCACAGGGAGAACAGGGTGAAACCTCAGCACTCTTACTCTTCCATTTGGAAGGAGCTAGAACCAGTTAAATAAGTATTAAATAGGCATTTAATACAGAAGGCCAAGGATTGTGATCCTCAGCTCTGGAATATCTAAAAAAATAAAATATTTGTCTCCCTTATAAAAAAATTTTACTGTCTCTGGCACTTAACTGCGGGAGTATGAACACTTAGATGGGCTCCCAAAAGGAATAGTGGGAAAGTGAAGGAATGATGAGGTTTCCCAGGGCAGACACACCATAGGAAACACCAAAGGGAGCAGAAGGTCTGAAGTTCCACCTCTCTGGAGACCTTCAGAACATCAACAATTGTGTCAAAAATTTATAGTGTAATAAAAACTCAGAAAGCTTCTCTCATATACATAGATTGCCTATCTTCTATCTATAGACTAGAATATCCACCCCAAGAGTGGAGTATTAAGCTAAAACAGTATGCCTACAAACTCTGCAAGAAGGGGTTGACATGTTTGGCAGACCACAGTCATTCAAAAATCTCCGCAGAACTGCAATCCTAAGTATAAAAGGATTTACTAGTAATAAATACAGTGATTCACGTTGATTTTGCTTTTGGTTTTGTTATTGTTTTTTATCTTTCCAATATGATTTGAGACCATCTCAATCAATTGCTTCCTTTATATATTATAAAGATCCTCACAGTTTATCAAATCCCTGCAGCTGGAAATAAATGAGCCCAGAAAGACAGTGATGACAGACAGAGATTCAACTACAACTGTAGATGATACAGGCAATGGAAAAACTTCTGTAACTTGTTTAAAAATTTGATCAGTATCTTTCCCCTAATGTCAATAAAGGGACAGTTCAGATTGTGTTTCACGGAATGGAAGAATCGCCCTTTTTTCTAAATAACAAACTTAATAAAATTTCAGTAATACTCCACCTTCTCCAATGCCTCTTGCAGAAAAAAAATGTCATTTTACTCCACCAGTTCTGTGCAAAAGTATTCTATTTTAATGTTGTGTCGAAGAAAATACAGTCTTCAGAGACTGTGATTAAATTCATACATATGTAATCCAACACATTTTTTCCTCTAGAAAAGACACAAGAGGTTAAGCAGTTTCTAATGATCCTGATTTTAACACTGTGAAAAGGGCAGTTTCCCTAGCCCAATACAACAAACACTAATAGCATTGATAAAATTCTTGCAAAAGAGATTCCATATGGTTACTATGGATATAAGAGATGACTACTGAGCAAATTGTACCATGTTTTTTCAAACAGACTCTTCTAGATGTCTTGCTAAGAAAGCTTCTTTTGTGGGCTGTACGTATATCTGTATCACCCAGGAACTTGAATTTCTTTGAAAATTGCAGATATTAATCTTCTAGAATGCAATTTAATTTATATATTTATATTGCCAGTGGCTGATAGTCACTTAAGATTTACACTTGGGTGAATGTCTTGTTTATATGCCCAGCCTTAGGAGTAGAACATATGGCATTGCGCATTGCTGAATTATCAGATCAATAATATCAGGTTGTACTCTTTTTAATTTGGACTAGGCCTTTCAATCTGGCTTACTTGCACAGATTTTCACACTTAGGTGAAGCCCCGCTAAGTTCTGAATGGAGTTTATAATCTATATTTTGCTGTCTTGACTGTCTACTTTCTTTGTGTCCTAGACAGCTGGCTAATGAATGCATATATATAATTTATCTACTGGATGTGAAAACTTGCTGGTTATTACCAACTCATTACATAAGGATTAATTAATATTTCTTTGCAAAAACATTTTGATGGAATAAAAGGTTGCAATAGTAATTATACCAAACAGATTCTTTATAGTTTTGTGGCATTTGATTTTCTGTATAAAATAGTATAAAAAAATCCTTGCTGTTGTACCTTTGCATCCACAGTTGCATGTCATGTGGTACAATATTAAATGGCCTCGTGCTGTTTCGGTTGCATGCATTAATTTTTCAATGCCAGCTTTATCTTTAGGGACTTCTGCCTTTGGTTTGTTTTTATGTTTTTCATCCAATATAATTCACAAGATTTGCAGATTCCCTTTCACATGTCTGCATACTTAATTTTAATTGCCAGATAAGTTATAGCAAGATATTCTGTAGAGAAGGATGAGGGGAAGAAAAATTCTATGTTTACACTAATGCTGTTGTTAGTAAAATGGCAAAAAATATATTAAAAAATCCATTTACAGTATTTTGATTATAATAAGTAAAAAAAAAAAAAGCAAAATTTGTGTATAAGACATTTATATCACCAGAGCTGCAGGCAATGATAGCAAAATACTCCTGCATATTTAACGGACCTATTTCAAATGTACTTGCAATAATGTAATTTATTCATGCTCTATATGCTGTGTGCATACACTGGGTGTACTGTAACAATCAGATGTCATTAAATTAAACCTTCAAACCTAGCAACCTACATATGTAAAGCACCATTGAAACTAAGAAAAGTATTGAACTAAGAAAAAGTATTGAGCTAATAAAAGTATTTTGACTGTAGCTCTTTGTGATTTTAGGACATACTACACTTCTATGAAAACTAACCTTAAAACAGATTAGAAACTGTGATTGTTAAATGTAAATCTTATTGTGTCATTGTATTACACACAGGATTGCATGACCAGGTTCTCCCACCTTAACCAACCATGCTAAAGTTCTTAATTTTCCATATATAATCTATATTCTAAAAAAATATCATTTCCTTAGGACTGTAAATTAAAATGTATGGTTCATTATGACATGATTAAGAAACAATCTTTGCGGAAGTATAACAGCAATTGAGATAGTTTAACTATAAATTTTGCTGTAGGTACTTTAAATGAAGTGAGGAGAAGATCACTGCAAAATATTAATAAAAAGATCAAAAAGTTTCTTTCGTAAAACCCCTCGTCTTAAGCTACACAAGGAAGAATCTGCAGGAAGTGGCTACAACACTTTTGAATGGAGATGAGGAGTACCGCCACAGACTTTGGAGGTCATAATGAAGAAAGTTGCAAGAAGAGTGCTGATTATTTAGTCTTTATATAGTTGATTTAGCCTGGTGCCACATCTTGGTCATGTACTAGAGAAGCAGGTATGGCAAATACTTTTCTGTCATAGCCTTCCGAGTATCCTGGATAAAACCTACTTGGCCATCAATTTAAAACTCTATCTGAAAAATTATATAGAGGTATTCCAAATGAATGTTGAGTGACTTCAACCTTATCTTATGCATAACTCACACTGCCAGAAAGTCTCCTTCTGAATCACCTATTTTCTATAAATACCATAGCTCTTAGGAGCTATGTCTTAGGAGGGACATGAGAAATCCAAGCTTACGGCCGAGAGAGAAAGTCTGTTAATGTTCTCTTAAATAAAAGGGATTTCCTACTCTGTTATGAACAGGATCAGAAAACCTTGGATTAGTTTGAATTTAACCAGTTTCTCCCAGAGGAACTTAGTAATTAAGAAAAACAACAAACTTAAAACCACTGTCTTCATCTTCAACAAGGGATTGCTCCTGTCAGGCCTTTATTTTGCAGACACAAATTCTTTTAATCTCCTGGAACAGAAAGTTATTAACGGTATGAAATTCAATAAGAACAAGTGCAGGGTCCTACACTTTGGCCACAATAATCTGCTGCGGCGCTACTGACTGGAGGAGGAGTGGCTGGAGAGCGGCCGGCAGAGAGGGACCTGGGAGTGCTGGGTGACAACTGGTTGAACATGAGCCAGCAGTGTGCCCAGGTGGCCCAGAAGGCCAATGGCATCCTGGCTTGTATCAGGAACAGTGTAGCCAGCAGGAGCAAGGATGTGATTCTGCCCCTGTGCTCAGCCCTGGTGAGGCCTCCCCTCGAGCCCTGTGTGCAGGGCTGGGCCCCTCACTGCAAGAAAGACACTGAGGGGCTGGAGCGGGTCCAGAGGAGAGCAATGAGGCTGGGGAAGGGACTGGAGGGAAAGTCCTGTGAGGAGCGGGTGAGGGAGCTGGGGGTGTTTAGCCTTGAGGACACTCAGGGGTGACCTTCTCACTCTCTACAACTGCCTGAAGGGAGGGTGTAGTCAGGTGGGGGTCGGGCTCTTCTCCCAGGCAACCAGTGACAGGACAAGAGGGCAC
>NW_009709803.1:7819-9758 GCF_000703405.1 Apaloderma vittatum | reverse complement strand
GGCCATGGTCTAGCGGATGTGGTGGTGTTGGGTCACAGGCTGGACTCGATGATCTCAGAGGTCTTTTCCAGCCTCAACAATTCTGTGTTTCTGTGATTCTATGATTTTGTGATTCTATGATTCCTAGAAACATTTGTACACTACAGTAGTTAACAGGTGGAAATTAACAGGAATCACTCAACATTTGTCTAGAATGTTCCAAAGCCAGTTATTAAGTTCATGGATTACATGTTCTACTCTATTTGAACACCATCCTTATAGTCTGCCAAAGCTGTAATTTGCATTTCAAGTGTTCAAAACTACGTAAAATGAAAAATAGAATCCCAATTTGAATTTTTAAGCTTGACCTGTTCTCGGACGTTGTCACTAAAAAGTGAATGTCTGATGAAAGCTAACAAGATTGGAGATACAGCCTCTGGCAGGTGTTTCCTTCCCCCAGCTGAGCTGTTGCTAGGCAGATTTCAGGGAATCTGTGACCTGGACTAGTCTGGACTTGTCTCAGCCTGGAAACGGGATGTGGGCTGGTCCGGACTTGGTTACACCCAGGAAGTTGGCCAGCAGCCAATAAGAAGCCGAGATGGCTATGATTGACCACGGTCATCATTGACTAGTCTTTAAAACAGGGTTCTTGCAGCGGCCCGGTTGGAGTTACCTCATGGCGGTTCCGAGGTTGTAAATTCTCCTCCTTGGTCTAGGGGTCCCCTAGCAAGGTCGACCAGGCGAGAACGGGAATCCCCACCTGGTTAAGGTACCCCTGGCAAGGTTGAAAAGGCAAGAACAGGAATCCCTGCCTTTTTTAAGGTACCTTGGTGAGGACAATCAGATGAAAATGGGAACCCCTGGCTTGATTGAGGTGAGTATATGATAATCTGGATTATCATTCTTTTGTCAAGGGCTAGTGTTTGAGCTTAATCTTTTCCTCAACCGGTACCAAACCTTTAAATTTGTAGGAGCTTATATTCCATAAATAAATTTAATAAAACTACACGCATGAATTTATTTTTCGGATATGGGCGCACTACTCACCTCCTTCTTTACAGCTGGTTAACATACTGGTTAATGTATTGGTATCTCAAAGAGTTGCAGTTACTTAGATTTCTGTTCTTGAAAACATAAAGTAAATTTTGACTTTGTATAGGTGATTGATAGGAGTAAATCCCTTGGGAATACAACAGAAAATCACATCCTGACACACAAGAAAATCATTAACAGAAAAGTGATGTAGGTAACTTTTAGGTTATTAATATTTTTATTTCCTTTTTATTTCCCTTCTCTGATTTCCCCCCGGGTGAAAGCATAGAGGCTATACAGAACAGTCTGTGAAGCAGTTTTGTTTTCTCCTGAGTGTTGCTATTTCTGTTTTAGTTCTAACATGAATCGTCTATGATATTGAAGAAATTAATCAAAAATTTTGTTCAGGTGCATGATATTCAAAGTTTTGTGCTAAATTATATGCTGCATTTGTTACCTCAACATTAAATGAAAGTTTGTCTATTATGTATATTTGTAGAGGAAGAGAAAAATACTATTATCAAACTAAATCTATATAGTCTTATGTCTACTTTATTGCATAATTTTTGTGGAAAGCAATTAGTGGTTCAAAATGTGTCTCTGCTCACTTTTTCAAAAGCTTCCATTTATTTTGTTTTAATATAAGTAGTGTAAAAATTTCAGATGTGAAGAGTATCATCCATTTTTCCTCACTACAGAAAAGTAGCAGAACAGTTGTGTTTTGTCACACAAGAAGTTACTGAGAGTATGTGTTATGTATACAAATACAAACATTTATATATGTATAATAAATTCTGTTCAGCTACATAAGCAAAGTAATACTCTCCAATGAGTAGCATGATTGTATCTAGTAGAATTAATTCATCACTGAAATTTTACAGGGAAATATCTCTTTTGGTATCAGCAAAGCTTCAATGGCATACTGCTG
>NW_009709803.1:0-7797 GCF_000703405.1 Apaloderma vittatum | reverse complement strand
TGCTGAACCAACATAGTGAAATTATACATTTAAAACTCCAGTGGAGCACTGTAGCAATTATAGGCTGCAGAGAAGGGTGAAGTAATTGTTTTAGGGGGAAAAAAAAAAGTGACCACTTGCACTTAAAATAACTTTCCTTGCTTGTTTGCCTTACTTTTTTTTTCTGAAAGAATACTATACCAAGTGAATGTGCAAATAGTTGATTACGTGTTCTTTAACATCTAGTCATTTATTCCATTAAAAGTAAGTTGAAATCAGAGCTTGAAGGAAAACATCTTATTTAAGAAAAAAATAAAAATGTTGAAGTGATAGCTGATCTTTTCAGATCTTCATTAGAAAGGATGTATAAAAGAAAGAACTGCTGACAAAAAGGAATAATGTGTTGTCCTTTGACTGGATTCTTAGAACCTTATAAAGTAGTTGGATTTGTTCAGCCATGATTCATCCAGCCTGAACAGGTCAGTGAATACTCTTGGCTGCCTGTATTTACTGAGTTTGTTTGCTATCAGTTTAACCACTTGTACTGAGTGTCCTTGTCCAGGTGTTGGCAGCTGGGTCCGCAGGGATGGACTTTTTAAGGAGAGGCTTGGACTGCTCCGTGCTAAAAGTGTCCAGTGTGGTCTCCAACAGACTCACCACAAGGCACAGCTGAGCTCATCTGCCAAGATGATGGCACATCTGGGAAATTATGTTTAAGAAAGGGCAAAACACCAGCACCTGGCCTTGTTGAATTTCATGAGGTTCACATGGATACACTTCTCAAGCCTGTTAAGTGTCCTCTGGATGACTTCCCTCTAGCATATCCACTACACCACTCAGCTTAGTGTCATCTGCAGTCTTGCAGAGGGTGCATTCAATTTCACTGTCTCTGTCATTAATAAAGATGTTGATGTGATAAAGATGTCCCTGAGTGACACCACTTGTTACTCATCTCCCTTTGGACATTAAGCTGTTGACTGCAACTCTTTGGACACGGTCATCCAGCCTTATGCATTGAATTAGTCCATCCATTAAACCCATATCCCTCCAATCTAGTTGTGTGAGATCATGTGAAAGGTCTTATGGAAGTCAGGGTAGATGACACCAGTTGTGCTTCCTTTATCTAGCAACGCAGTCACTCCATCACAGAAGGATGATCAGATTAGTCAGGCAAGATTCACCCCTTGTGAAGCCATATTGACTGTTTCTAATCACTTTCTCGTCCTTCATGTGCCTTGACATAGCTTCCAGGAGGATATGCTTCGTGTTCTTACCAGGCATTGGTAGGTAATTTCCAGGGTCCTCATTATCTTTTTTAAAGATAGGTGTAATGTTTCCCTTTTTCTAGTCACAGGATACTTTGCTGGACTGCTATGATTTTTTTTTTTTTTAATATGATGGTGAGCAGCTTGATGGCTACATCAGTCAATTCCCTCAAGGCTTTGGGATGCGTTTCATCAGGTCCCGTGGTCTTGTGTATGTACATGTTCCCCAAAAATACAGAAAAAATAAATGAAATAGAGATAAAAAACAATATATAAACGAAATACAGATGAAATATCGAAAAAAATGCATTGATTAAAAATAAACAAGAACGTTTGAACTTATTTTTTAATGTCTGCAGTATGTAAATATACTGATTTAAAAACGAGATCAATATTCTTATATTTACCTTATTTTAGGCACTAAAATCCATATTATATGATGATATAGCCTTATTTTTGAAACTTTTTTAATACCTAGAGATTCCAACTGTTGATAGCTATGTGAGAAACTCAAAGCAAAATCAGTAAAATCATTAAGGTTTGTAGAATCTCTAGAATTCCTTTGAAAAATTCGTTTAGATGCTTGTATATGAATTTAGTTTTGTTCAGAAAGTCTGTCTTTTGACCTCACTGCCATGTCGGAGACCCGCCTAAGAAGCAGTGGCTTAGAGAAAAGTGGAATTCATGGCCTGATCTGTCCACAACATTCTGCTACTACTTATGTGTCAAATTTAATGGGTTGTGACAGGTCAATTAAAGCTGAAGAACTCAAGGTTTGTATGACAGATTGGTTGTTTATGAAGTGAATTGATATGTGTACATAATGTAATAATTTGCATAGTTAATTTATTGTTGTGAGCATTACATTGGCTTGTGTAAATTACACCATTTTGCCATTCAGATAAAAATGGATATTGATGGATATGTTTTGACTCTGCACAGGCTGGCCCAGGCTAGAAATTTATTTGAATGCAATTCTTTGCTGTCTGGTGTCAGCTGGCAGAGTACATCTTTGTGACAGATCTGAGGACCTAAGCCAGTGGACACAGGCAAAACTGGTTCTTGATACTAGCAGAGTTCAAGCTTCTGTTCCCTGCTTTGGAAGAAGAAGGATGAGTAAGAAAGAGGGTTGTCAGACCACCTTCATAGCTCACTGCTCAGAGCTGTCACCAATAGATGTTGGACAGCTAGCAAAGGAATATATTAAAGTTTTACAACTATGTGTTTCAGGTAAAACAATTTCCTCAGAAAATATTAATAGGAATGTAGGTCCAAAACATATTTAGTGCAAATTCTTGGAATGTGAAAGTTTTAAATTTATGTCTGTTCTACAGAGATTTTAAAATAGGAGTCTTATTCTGTAACCATCATAGTCTCTGTATAATTGGATATATAGTGGAATGCATCTTTATGTTTAGTTTTCTTTCTTCTTTTCCCGGCATTTAGTTATTTTAGTTTATATGTCTTGTATTGATACAAATTCATCTCTGTTCTTGTTGAGGAGGTAGCTTCTTCTATGTATCCTGTTCAGCAGTTATACTTACATATTTTGGATAATTCTTTCCTGAGCTTATATGAACTTCCCAGAGACCTAGGAGTCGTAACCAGTCTTGAATTACTGTAGGGCCACAGGATTGATAGCACTAGCTGAAGGAAGGCAGCAAAAACTGAAGCTGAGAAAGGCAAGAATGTTATTTTGGCAAAAATATAGCCTTGTTTTGGCTTAAACTGATCGTAAAGTAGTACCTTGAGATGTACTCAGGACTTCCCGTTCATGGTCATATAACTGCAGCCAAGCCCAAACTTTTAATCTGTGTACAGTGACAAGAGTGCATCTTGTCCATTAGAATCCCTGTTACATGTTCCCATAACTTCATTATCCCTTTATTACACAGGTATCATGAAAAATACCTTTATCACTGCCTTGAGGCTACTCAGAGAGCAAAGCTATGTAATGTTTGGAGTGTGCTTGTTAACTGCAGTTTCATGTTGTGATTACAGCACACCACTTTCTGAAGTGCAGTGGCTTTCAAAAAGCTTTTGCAGGCTATACAGTGTCTTTGTATTAACCTATAACAAACCTATTATACCTCCTCTGTTTTGCTCACTCTCTCAAGAATATAATCTTGCAGTTGATGCCTGTGGCAACTTCTGAGCTGGTGTTTCTTGTTTTAAGTGGGAGGCAATTGCTGACAGGAAATCATCTGTTGGATTTCATTCCTTACTGTGACTCATTAAAGCCTACTTTATGTTCTGTGAATACTAGAAAGGCTGTCCCTTCCCACATTTGTCATTTGGGAAAAAATAATAAAATTTACTAGTGACTATCTGGCAAGTAATCAAGATGAGTAGCCAATTCTAGCACACCTTGTTGTACATTTTAATTAATGAGATTGTGCCAGACAGATGAATGTCTAGAAAAAAATAGCACTTGCATGGAAATTACGTGGTATGTTTACTTTAAGATCAAAAAACAGCAATCCAATGTGGCTCATATTTTTCTATATTAAATATAAATACATATCGTGTAGAGTTAAATACAGGTCTGTTTCGTTTTCCACCTCTTAGAGTGCCTTCTGCTCTTCCTCATACAAATGCAAATAGTAACTTCTGTGGAGGCATAGGTAAGAATTTGCCTATGTATATAGTCAATTTGCATACACTTTTAATACATTTAAATAAATTAATACATCATACATGTCAACGACAGCCCTCTATTGCACTTCAGACAAATGAAATGCTAAATATTGTAAAACTGAAGCTTTAAATATGGCACCTTCAAATTGCTATAACCAATTTTAAACAATCTTTAATTTTTCAATCCCCCCCAAAAAAATTGAAAAGCCTATGGATTAAATAAGATAAATTAAATAAAATTCTTGTTTTGAACTGGATGTGCATTTTTAGCATTACATGGTGGAGGTATTCCACAGAAATTACAATTTCTTTTAACGCCTATAAATTGTTATAGCAAATATTTTACCAATTAAAATATCAATAAATGTATATAAATACATAGTAGATATAAAAATAAAATTTCAATGAAAAGTCTGTAAGACATAATCCTGGGATCAGTACAGATTTCTCGTGACACTTCCTAAATATTCTAAACTCTCTGTGATGAACAGGAGAGAGTTGTTAAAATAAACCATAAGATATTTATATAAAATAACAACAAAGTAACCTGTAAAAACACTGAGTAACATAGTTCCTAAATTATGCTTATGGTTGGGAAGGGATTAAATCACTTATTTCACATAAATTTTATTATATGTAAAAATTTAACAACACCACCAACAAAAATCCCTGAAATGTCAGATGATTTCAGGGAATTACAAAAAAACTACCAGACAAATAGAGCTGCAAGAAAAAGTATGTGAATCTTTTTGAATTTCTGCATAAATTTGTCATAAAATGTGATCTGTCATCTAAGTCAAGTGCATTGAAAAGTATAATGTGCCTAAAATAAGAACACAGAACCAATTCTGATGGTCCATTGAACACACTCATTCAACAGACAAAATGCTAGTGAAAAAAATAAGCGAACCCTTGAGCTGACCTCAGAAAAGCTAATCAGAGTCAGCTGTTAGCATACCTGGAGTCTGGTTAAGAAAATGAGTTAGGAAGTGTGAACTAGAGCTACATTGACTCATAAAAATCACTCTAACCTTTTTGAGTTTGCTCCGCACAAGATGTGTGCTTATGTGAGCCATGCCAAAAAAGAGCTTTCAGAGGATCTATGAGCAACAATTGTTGGTTTACATAAAGCTGGAAAGGGTTACAAAGTGACTTCAAAGACCTTAGAAATTCCCCAGTCTACAGTTAGGCAAATAATCTATAAATGGAGACACTTTGGGACTGTGGCTACTCTACCAAGAAGGGGCACGAGTCAAAATGCCTCCAAGAGCACAACAAAGACTCATCAAAGAGATAAACAATCCCGAGTGACAGCCAAAGAGTTGAAGGCATCATTGGAACTGGCTAACATCTGTGTTCATGAGTTTACAATATGTAAAACATGACACCACGAAGGAAGCTGCTGCTTACAACAAAGAACATTGCTGCACGCCTGAAGTTTGCAAAAGAACACATTGACACTGCACATTGATATTGGCAAAATGTTTTGTGGATTGATGAAACAAAGATTGAACTATTTGGAAAGAACACACAGCACTACATGTGGTGTCAAGGGCACTGCAAATCATCATGAAAACACCATCCTAGCTGTAAAGTATGGTGGAAGAAATATCATCATCTGGGCCTGCTTTGCTGCATCAGGGCCTAGTCAGCTTGTAGTCCTTGAGGGGAAGAGGAATTCCCAAGTGTATCAAAAAATTCTTCAGGATAACATGAGAATGTGTGTATGTCAGCTGAAACTCTGTGAACTTTGAGCGATGCAACAGGACAATGACCCAAAACACAGGAGCAAGTCCACAAGAGAATGGCATCAGAAAAACACAATCTGCCTTTTGGAGTGGCCAGGTCAGAGCCCAGACCTCAACTCAGTAGAGATGCTGTGGAATGACTTGAAGAGAGCCAAACACATGAGATGTCCAAAGAATATGACAGAGCTAAAACAGTTTTACCAGGCAGAATGGGCTAAAATCCCTCCTGAATGATATCGTCTATTCCACAGCTACAGGAAGTGCCTGGTTGAGGTTATTGCTGCCAATGGTGGAGTCAATCAGTTATTGATTCCAGGGGTTCACTTTTTCCGCTAGTGTGTTCAGTAAAGACATGGAGGATCAGAATTATTTTTGTGTTCATATTTTAGGCACATTATACTTGCCAATGCTCTTGACTTAGATGACAGTTAGATCACATTTTATGACAAATTAATGCAGAGCACCATGATTTTCCAAAAAGTTCATATACTTTTTCTTGCAACTCTATGGAGAAGAGAAATCTTTTAGCTTTTTATGGGTGAAAAGAGATCTCCCTGATATTCATAAGCCACAAAATGCTGAGAGTGAGAAAAATTTCTGGTGAAATATCATCACATTTTTCTATCTTTCACAGAATTCTCCAAGCTATCTCAATGGTCATTGTCAGAGATACTCTACTGGTCCCTGTGATCCTGCTGTCTGATGTGCAACAGTCTTTATGTCTTGCATAACAGACATCAATTTAAGCCAAACAGCTTATGTGTTGTATTGATAAATAAAGTCTTAAATATCCTTGCTATATCTTTACAGTACACTTCACAGGTGCTTTTAAAAAATTTAGGTTTCAGTTACCTGTCTTACCCTCCTGGTTGCTGAATACAAATTTTTTATACGTCAGATTACTGATAAAGAATAAGTAAATTAATAATATGTTTTCTTAAGAACTCTGCCAGCTGTGTTTTCTACGACCCTAAGGATTAAAAGGATAGTTGAGTATGCACAGGCACTCTGACAGTCCATGTTCTAGTTTCATATTCTTATTGATCACAGAATGAACTTGCTCAGGTCCCCTGATGCAATATGGAGATTTCTCATCTATAAAATGCTTTGAAATGGATTCTGTAGGTACAAGCTGTGGATGAGTTAAGACAGAGGCTTATCACTATCATTTTAGATCAAGACTGTAGGTGTTTATGTTCATATTTGTAAGATAAAAGTGGATCTAAAATTCTTCCAGAAAGACAGCACAGCACTGCAAAGGAGTAATTCCTGAATAAAATTTTCAATTAGCATTATTTTATAGCTCCGAAGAGGAATTAGAACAGTTTGTTCTAATTATACTCTATATTTACTGTGCAATAATGTAAGTTAATTCTGTGTTTTAATAGTGATATCAGCTAAAGATTTTGAATTTCATAAAGACCTAAGCAGTATTTTATCTATTTCACTTCACTGGTCAGTTGTATTAAGCGATGCCAAACCCAGTAACCTGACAGATACAGCCATGCCACAGGTCCATATCCTCACACTCAGAAAACAATGAAGTTGAGCATGTGCTGCAATAGACACCCACACACACAGAGCCAGGACAGCAAACATACCGTGTCGCTACCCCAGGCCGCATGGTATCTCCAGTCAGTCATTTGGATCTCCTGACTCCTCCAACAGCCAACAAGCAGATCTTCTATCTCTTCAGTACACAGCCCAGAATTAGGGCACCTCCAACACCTGGATCTCAACTCTATTATCCTACTTACTGGATACTCCAGTATGATATTTCGAAATGCTCACACACTGATATAAGTACACATATTGTGCTTGTATCTCATGGCTGCAGTTGCTGACCCCCGGATTCATGACCCTTCTGACTAATGGCCCCATTCCCATTGCTGTCATTCAGACACTCCCCTCCCAACACACACACATGGGCACAGAGTAGAGAGACCTTGGCCCAGGAAATGAGTTAAAAATGAAGTTTAGTAACAGAGGACGAGCTATGTTGATGGGGTAAAGAGCAAAGAATGCTGACCAGGAGCAGCTAACATGTGATTGTCCCTTTTTATGCACTTGTCTATGTCCCCATTTGTTCCACCCCAAGCAACTTCAGTCCCTCTTTTTCTCCACCTTCAATTTCTCTCATAATCACAGAATCACAGAATGTTCGGGGT
>NW_009709802.1:0-6290 GCF_000703405.1 Apaloderma vittatum | reverse complement strand
AAATCCGGCTGAGCCAACCCAATACACAGTCTTAGACATGGATGGCAGAAGAATCGTTCTTTGACTGTGCCTTGTCTCTCCCCACTGGCTGCATAGGAATGCTAGCCAACTGCTTTGGAGAAGGCATCAATTTATAGAAGGATACATTTAGATGAAGACAATCTCCTCCAGAGAGCATAGGCTCCCATAGCTGTTGTCTGGTCCTTATGATTTATTAATGTTCCTCTCTCTAACAGAAGAGTCCATGTCCCTAATAATCTTTCTCACTGGTTCCTCAAAGACTTTGTTTATGCTAGGCAGCTGATTGAAAAAAAATCCAGCTGAGAGCAAGAAGGTGAGGTACAAATCTGGCTGAAAGGAGAGGGAAGGAGCTGGCACCAGGGAGGGTGGCATAGGAAAGCAGAGCAAGAGTCTTTCTCCACAGAAATATTTATTTATCCTAAGTCTGTATGCTAACACAAGGCATAGATGTTGGCTTCAGTTATAGAGACTGTGATTTGGTAGCAGTCTCCATTTGTAATCCTCATATGGAGTATTTTACAACATTTTACCTGTCTTGTAAGGATCTTCAGACATTATTTCAGGGGAACCAGTTCAAAAGGCAGGAGTTTAATCACAAACACCTTTTAAAATTTAAACTGAACAATATCAATGCAAATATCCTGCTAAGAAAAATTATGAGAGAGTACCCAAGGTACTAATATACAAGTACAAATGAAACCGATGATAAGTCTATCAGGCAGACTTTATATGGGTCTAGAGATTGCATTTGCAGTAAATAACAGATTGGCTAAAATTATCTACAGTTCAAATAACAGTTTCACTAGAAATGAAACAAAACCCCAATAAAATAATCAGACCATAGAGTGACAAAATGTGATCTTCTTAATTGTCAAGCAGTTTAGTTAGGATGTTAGGGCCTGAGTATTTATGATAATCAGCTCCATCAGACTTGCTGCTTTAAATATTTTTTTAAAAGCAACTAAGGAGCTGTTTTGGTCTACCAGACACCTGATGTGAATTGCTTATATACAGCCACAGACGTTTTATTTAAAAGTATGTGCGAAAACCTTCCATGTATTAAAATAAAAGTTGAAGAGGAACTAGAAGGTGCCTGTGTAAGGGAGGGCTTGAGTATGGTGGCTGAGCAGTTTCTCAATGGAAGGAGCAGCAGGGGTCATAAGTAGCACCTGCCCAATCATCCCTTCCTGTACCTGTGCAGTAGTGAGAAACTTCTCTGCCTTCCTGCCCCACTGCTTTCCCCACTGCATTTGCCCTGATCAAAGGGCACCGATTTTACTGAGATTTCCAGAAAAAGCCTCTCTTTCCTCATAAAACCTCTCTGCCTAAATCAAGGACAGCACTGCATGTAAAAAGACGAGAAAAACAGAATCTTGCTGACGAACTGGGACCCAACACAGAATGCAAAAGACAAGAACAGATCTGCTGCCAAACGTTTCTTGGTACTAGCCAAGTTCTTGCAAACCCTGACAAAATAAGCATATGCCAGCCTGCGTCTGGTTTGGTTTGTGAAAAGGAGGAGGGCTCCAGTTCTCCACGTGTTCATGTAGGTGAGCAACTCCTTGCATCTGCGGAGTGCTGGTGAAACTACCTACAATTGTAAAATGCCTTTAATATGTAGGAACTGGACCTTTTCATAGTCAGATTACCTTTGGTATCTGTTGGGGAATCTTCATGAATTAGTTTCTCCCTGCTGTCTCAGAAAAGGCTGAATAGTTACTCATGCAACATCTGCCAGCTTTCCTGAAGCTCTTCCTCACTGTACTTTCTACATGTGCTAATGTACTATGGGGGATCATGACAGAGGCCAAGGGTTAAATGTGCTCCTTGTCAAATTCGACATCTGGGTTAAAATGAGCCTGCAGACTTTTGTATGGCACTGGCACTAGCCCTCCATGGCAGGGCAGGGTGGAGAGCTCTCCCCTCTCTCCAGACAGACAGCTGTGAAGTTCATTCCCTGCCTGACACCTTCCAGACCAAAACGTGTCTCCCTCTCTTGCTGAACCTCTTCATCCCTGCTGTCCTCAGCTGTCCTTTGCAGCATGGATTAGCTTGCATTTTCAAGAGATGAGTGGACACACAAGGGCAGCTTGGTGGCAAACTTAGGAGGTTTGCCTAGCATGGCAAGAATGATGAGCATGGGGAGAGGTTCACACCTCTTGCTGCTCACTTTGTGAACAGATTTTTTCTGTTTACTTTTCAAAGTGACTCTTTCATTTACTCCCCTTTGAGATGACTAGAAGTCCTGCATTTTGCTGCTGTGGGCAGAGCTAGGTGATCCCACAGTGTTAACCCAGGCTGCTCAAGTCTGGATGCAAGTCAGGTCCTATAGCTCCATCCATCCCAGATGTTCAGAATGAGACCTAACATTCGTTTCAGGTGGTTGGGTCGAATTAGTGGGAAATTTAATAGGAGTATTAAATTCTTATGGTAACAAGTAATGTGCAGCTTTATTTTGTAATAATTTTACAGCAAAGTTAGAGCTCCTAGAAGGAGTTAGGTTATTTCCATGCCACTGTAATAAAATTTCCATTCCCTATGGCTATTACAGAGCCGAATATACGGGTTGATCTCTGAGTTTGTGTGTTTCAACAAATTATTATAAGGGGTAGATTTACCTAGGAAACCTGTTGGCTGGCTGATAGTGTGACCTGAGCATTTGAGGATGAACAACCAAGAGTAGGGTCCTGGGACTGGGAGAAACATAGTGTCCTACCCATGGTAAAGGATAAAGCATCTACATGAAGGGACCTTCATTTATCTCTGAGGTGAAAGAAAAAAAACATCCCACTTTGAAACACCTTTCCAGTAGGAGGATGACAGGGAGAATTTCTGATACAGCCTCCTTTTCCTTTTCTGCCAACAGCTTCATTTAGATGGCTGCCCCTGCCATATCTGTCTGTTTTAATAATCAGGCACTTACAGGCTAAGTAGTGCAAATTTTTACATTTCAGACTTCTAATGCATCCAGAAACAGTTTTCTTTTTAATGTCCTCTCTCAGGTAGAAGGGAAGAAAACTTGAAATGAATTCTTAAACTAATTTTATGGCTTAACATAGCCCAGATGAATCATCAATTTCTGACTCTATTATGTAAAATGTATAGGTCTCCCAGAACATCCTAAGTCCCCACACTCTATCAGTTTTCATGAGCTTAAGAAATACATTACACTTGATTGTTTCACTGGTATTTGTGGCAGATACACTTCTATGTGTTGAACTACACATGGGTGTGTGGGTGATGCCACTCATGGATTTATGAAGATCAGCTAAGGTAACTCTTCTCCAATTATCAGTCTCACCCCTAGTAATCTTCAGCTGCTCCTCTCTTGTTATGTAAAGTCAGAGAAGCTCATTCCTTTTTCTGTATATTATTTTCATAGCTGTAATGGTGGAAGTTTTTTTTAATAAGAGTTTGTATTTTACAGCCACAGGAGAGCATAGTGAGGCTGTATGAAATCAGCTACATATTTACTTGTTTAAAAACCTTAGTCTGACAAGAACCATGTAGTCATATATATTTACCTTTGCACTAGGTTCCACCCTGATATTTTACCCAAGCAATGTCCTTAAGCAAATGCTACATTTTAGGCAGGGATATAAGCAACTTGATCCATTTGATCTACAAATCAATGGTGTTTTGTGCAAGGAGATGTTATGTGCAAGGCACTGGGTTTTTTTTTTTTTTAGAGGTGGTTGTATGCTCTCTCATTGTCTATCGATACATTAATGCTATAGTCAGAAATGAAACAACATGGATAGATGCTTTCTTTAAAAATACAGAGAGCCATTAGCAATGATGTGGGTGTTTTATAATGCTCTCATATGCATTAGGCGCGAACATTGCTCAGAAATCTGCACTACTCTGACACAATGCCAAAGTATCAGTTTATCTAGAAATTTAAGAGAACAACCAAGTCTCGGGGAGAGGCTTGGTTCGTGTGTGCCTGCTTTGCTTCAGGAATTAGATGGGTTATTTTCTTTGTGCAGTGAGGGCCAGATCTTCCCTCTCTGTCTGCTTCAGTGAGAGTCTTGCCTGGGGAAGGGATTCTGAATTTTTCTGGTCAGAAGGAAGTTATTCCTTTTATAGGATCAGAAAGCATGAGTTCTGTGTGCAGCAATGAAATATCCCTTTCACTGTGCAAGAGAGAAACCATCACTTCAGATTAGTTCTCATTTAGATGTTTTTTCCTTTGCCATTAGAGTAATTCAATATTATCCCTCTCTGAGAATCCTGATTTGCTCTACTCAAGGAGAGCAGATATGTGTATACTCACTGAATATGTGCTATGTGCTAACCTGCCAGAGAGCGTCAGTGAGTAATGCTTTTACATAGACTGCAGGACTCATTTTGCTATCAAAAGGCAAAAAGTGTGTATGTAGGAAGCAGGGAAAGATACATGAATTATGTGTCTCTGAAAGGTGATTTTACAGCTGTCAGAGTACATGTAATTTCTGCAGCCTATTATCATCATATACCAAGTGGTTCCATAGCCTGCCGAAGAACAGGCTGGAGCTGCAGAAAAGGCACCCATGTTTGCATTCATGTCCTTTCTACACCAGTGCTGTGCTTCAGAGAGCAGACAAATTTCAGACGATGAACACAGCTTCCTAGCGGGTTGTGTAAACAAAGTGAATGGTGCCAGTCAATTTAATCAGGCCCAAACTAACTTAGATTCAAGAAAAACATCTAGGTGTATTGCTCTCCATTCTGAAGGTCTCCTAAAGGAGTCCAGACACTGGTCCGTTGGTCTTGTGGATCACAAGGGTCTGACACGCACATGAGGGTGAAATTGTAAAGAAGAGGATGTATCCATTTCAAAACAAAGGAACTTTTTTTTTGTCCAGCAGCTCTCCTGACTAAATAAGGTCATCATTACCAAACCTAAAGAAAATTTTTGAGATATTCTTATCTGCTGCTCACCTGCAGACACCCTTACATGTAAGGTCCTAGTGATCTCACATTTCTTGCTTTCTATTTTAAGTCACTGTATATGAATCTTGAATTCTAGATTTCAGACTCACAGTTCCTGTTGTGATGGTTTGTTATGAGCTAAAGGTTATTTCATCAGTGACTCAGCCTTGGAAATAATCTTTGTGTTTTGAGGACACTCCTAGTTACACTGGCTTTCCCATTTTGAGGCAGAATGATCTCATTACAGATAGTGTTGATGGTATGCTGCAGGAAGTCTCAAACCTGTGGACATCTTCTGCATGGGAGAAAGAAGAAACCCTCTGGAAGCCTGATGGCTGTAAATCAGTAAGTGCTAAGCCCACACTGCATATGTTGGCAGCTCCTGACCCCTTGAGGGTCAAGGAATCAATTGCTACAGAAAATTGTTGAGAATTTAAGCTAATGAATAAATGTAGGGTCATGATCCCTTCAGCTACATTACTTGGGGAATGAATTTTACTGATTGCATAATTTTCTCAGCTTCACTGAAGAAGTGACATAGAAATTGGATTGCCATCCATCACCAGAAGAGAAGACAAACAAAGGCTACATGAAACCACAATCACTGGTGTCAGAGACCTAGAAAAGTTTCACCTCAACCTCTCAATAGGTTTCTGGTGAAAGAAAACATCAAGCAGAGGAGTAGGTAATGAGAGCATCAGCCTCAAGCACCAAGCACCAAGGTTTCATTTTAGCAGTGAATCCAACTCAAACTCCATCTTATCTGCAAGCAAAAGATCCCTCCATGAGTCAAATTCTGCTTCAACTTATGCAGCACGCAAGGCTGTCAGGGAGCACTGTCTCTAGGCATATCAAGGATAAGAAAGTTATTAAGAGCAGTCAGCATGGCTTTGCCAAGGGGAAGTCATGTTTGACCAACCTGTTAGCCTTTTATGAAGACATAACGAGGTGGATGGATGGTGGCCATGCAGTGGATGTGGTCTATCTGGATATCAGTAAGGCATTTGACACTGTCTCCCACAGCATCCTCATAGGTAAACTGAGGCAGTGTGGTCTGGATGACCAAGTAGTGAGGTGGGTTGCTAATTGGTTGAAGGGAAGATGTCAGAGAATTGTAGTCAATGGGGCAGCGTCCAGTTGGCCACCTGTGTCTAGTGGGGTCCCTCAAGGGTCAGTGCTGGGATCAGTGCTTTTCAATCAGTGACCTGGATGAAGGATTAGAGAGCACGGTCAGCAATGACACAAAACTGGGAGGAGTGGCTGACACACCAGAAGGCTGTGCAGCCATTTAAAGAGACCTAGACAGACTAGAGGGCCGAGTGGGGAGTAATCTTATGAAATTCAACAAGGGCAAG
>NW_009709801.1:0-45604 GCF_000703405.1 Apaloderma vittatum | reverse complement strand
GACACACCATCCGTAACACTGCTGCCTCCTTTGAGAATGCATGTGGAATTAGTCTCGAGGAGAAAAGACAACGCAGAAGGAATCGTGCCTCACCAATTCCGCCTAAGGAGAATTTCCACTGTAGGCTTGCCTATCCCACATCGGCCTTTTTAGCCATCAGCGCACTTGTAGCAAGTGTGGGTAGAGCCCTTCCCATATCTTCATTGGTGAAGCCTAGCCATAATGTATTTTTGTGTTCTTTCCTTAATTAATATCTTTTAAAATAAAACTGATGAAACCTCCATTGTAGAGAGCAAGCAAAGGTCTAACTGAGTAGAATGGACTGAGGAAAACAATTCTTTTCACCGTGCCTTTGAACGTATTCATGGATTTGCATGATCCAACGTTAATTATTTGGCTCAACAAAGGGGTGAAAAATGCGAATGACAAAATTATTGAAATATTTGTTGCGAGGGACCTCTCTGTGTTAAATAGTCCAGTCTCCCTCATAAGGCAGTTCTATCAAGATTAGATCAGGTCAGCTTTGGCTTTGTCTGGCCAAATAATGAACTTGGCAGTTTTGCAGTCGCTCTAGGCAACATGTTTCAATGCTGCACTATACATGGTGAAAATTTACTTCCTTAAGTCCGATCAGTACCTTCCAAACTGCAGTTTTATGAAACTGTCATCTGAGAGTGCTGCGAAGAGACTCTTCCATGATCTTGACTGCTTTTAAAATAGTTGCAGGCAGATATCAGGTCATCCCTTAATTTTCACTTAGACTAAATAAGCTGATCTCTATTCACATCTCTTTAAAGGCCATATGCTCAAGGTCCCTCACCATCCTTGAGGCACATCTTAGAGGACTGTACTCTTAAAAGTCTGAATGAATGCAAATGGTTTACCTTCCTCTTGGAAGAACATTAGTCAGTTAAAGGAAGACGCGGTAAGCTAATTGTAGAGGGTGGCACTACCATGAAAAGGAAAGAAAAACTTTGTGTAGGTCACAAGGTTTCAACAGCAGGGGACTGCAAAGATGGCTTCTGTGGTGAGAGGCTGGGGCTGTCCATGCTGGACACAAGAGTTCCAAGCTGGCTTCAGTGATTCCACCGCAGGACAAAGCTAAATTGGTGGTGCCTCTGTGATAACCTGTCTAAGAAAGGGCAAAAAATACTTCACTAGCATGGAAGAAGGGAAGAAAAATAATGAGAAACAGTAACATGAACAGCAAGGGCAGATAAGAAGAATAAAGTAGGTGTTGTCTTAAAATTTGTCTTTGTTTCTCACTACCTGAATCTATCTTAACAGGCAAGAAATTAAATTACGTTCTCCCGAGTCAAGTCTGTTTTTCCCGTGATAATAACTGGTAAGGAATCTCCCTGTCCTTATCTCAAGTTGTGAGTTTATTTCTATCCTATTTTCTCCCCCTGTTCTGTTGAGAAAGGGACTGAGTGAGCAGCTGGGTGGGCAGCAGGCTGCTGGCCAAAGGTAACCCATCACAACAAGAAAAGATAATTTTTTTTTTTTTACAGTTAGGACAAATGCATTAAACTTATACTAAACCACGAAATAGAAAATGAATAAAATTCTGTTATCTCAGCTAGTGATAAATGATCAATTCTAGTGAAGTCAGTGAGAACTGACTGCCACTGGCTGATGACATAGTTCTGTTTCAGTTCCTGAGCCACTCTGACAATCACCAGTGAAAATCTCTATGAAAACACATACTAATTTTTTAAAAAACACATCATACTGCTTTGATGGACACAGATGGTAGGAGATGCAGAAGACATACACTAGTGATTTTTTCTTTTTCCCTAGTGCTTGGTGATTGCATTAGAGGTGAGGTCCACCATTAGAAGTGACTACAGTGGAGAATTTCCTTTCTATGAAAAATCTTCCTTTTCAAAACCTTACTCTGGACTCAATAATTCTAAACATATGCCATTGATCCCATTGATCCTTACTCAGGTAAATTACTGTTATTGACAGATGTGAGATTCCTGCCAAGTATTTCAGCAGGCAACTTCTGAGTTAAAGTAACCTCAGGATTTCAGCTGTTTGGTGTTACTGTTCTGTTCATCTTACACCTTAACCGAAAAGCTATGCCAGCAGGTGGGAGCCAAGCTTTTTTTAGAGATGGTGTTTCTAGACACCAAATAGGGTAAGCGGAAGTAGAGTTAATCTTGCTTGAGATTACGTATTGCCACATAGGCATTGCAGTCTGAATATACGTTTTCATGTCTTCCTATACAGTCAAAAAGGAACAAATATTTCTTCTAGCACAGGTATCTAAGATGCAGAAGATTAAACTCTGCAGCTGTTCTCATTTCTCTGTTTGCTAGATAGACTAGTTCAGGCTCTTATTAATAAATGAATGCAACCAACATTCTTCCTCTACCTTTTTTTTCAGTCTATGCAACTTGTCTTGGCCAAGAGGATTTGACACATTCTCTGGTCTTAAGCCATTCTACCTGTTGCACTTGCCACAGTTACAGGCTTGAGTCCTACCAGATAAATTGTGTTAGGGCTGGAGAATATATGGTACACCAAACAGACAGTCATGCCATGAGGGTGTATTTGGTAAACTACATTAGAGCAAGGGATCCTGAGGGTGTTTGTATTGAAACCAGACCAAACTTCCTTAGACTCTTTCTTTAGATTTGATAGGGATTTGCTGAACTGAGAGCACTTCAGTCAAAGCAGTTCCTACAGTTTCAGTGAATGACATACACATAGACATACACATACACATACACATACACATACACATACACATACACATACACATACACATACACATACACATACACATAAATGGAGCAGAAGAGTTTCACATCCTCTGAAGTTTTAAAGTATCTTCCAGACTTTCAGGCTTCTTAACTTTTTTTTTCTTTTTTCCCCTGCAGTATATAGCTATAGCTGCCAAAAAATCTTTTCCCTTTTTCACAGAAGTCAGTACAGAAACAAAGTGTAACACAAATTATTGACAGTAATGAGGATGGAGGAGTAAATAGAATTTTTAAAAATGGAATAATTTACTTGGTACATATCTCAGCTTTCTACACAACAACTTCTCCCTACTACTTGCAAATATGCTTGACATCCAGATAATGGCTAGTTTGCTAGAGTGAAAACTAATGCTACAAATATCAAACTCATTTAAGGGCTAAAGTGTGTGCCTTTGCATTATAGCTGTTCTGTGAGTTATTTTCTACCTTCTTACTCTGATGATGGATGAACTAAGATCTGTAAACATCCTGCTTCAGAACAGCATGCAAAAATCAGTGCCCTTTTATAAGGGACTAAAGGTTAATTCAAACCTACTGTCTAAGGGATGCTGTCAGTTTGTATTTAACACATAGATTTCTGGACTCTTTTCTTGTTTTCTATGCTTATCAAATAATTTTCTCCACATGCAAAGCCTTCTAGCACACACATGCCCTGACTAAGAAGGGCAAAACGTTTTCGAATCCTGGGGTTATTCTCACCCTCCATAGTTGTTGTGGTTTTTATTTGTTTGTTTTCTAAATATAAGCATTCTACTACTACTCTTCTGATAGCCAAATTCCCATTCTTTCCTACTTATGCACCTTGTAGGACATCCAAAGGCATCTCAGACTGGGTTGCATTTTACTCCTCTTGGTCATCTCAAATAAGCTTTATTGTGTGATGCAAGATCTCCTCTGATTTGAAACAGGTTCCCTTGTTCTTATTCTCGGCAAAACCTCAGTATGCTTTTACTTTTTATCTGGCATTAATCATCATATTGAGTGTCTTCAAAAGATAAAAACATATTCTATAATCCATTCCATTCTTCATCATCTCCCAGACTAGGACTGAAATAACTATACAAGGATTAGTAATGGGATGCAGTGTTGTTAAAAATATTCCTGAATTTCCATTGGATATCTGCAGTCTTGCTCTAATGGCCATGAAGAATACCCTCCTTTTCACTGAATGCATAGAGAACTTAGGAATTTAGAATCTAGAGACTGGCTCACAAAGCACCTACAAACTAGAGAAACTGGATCTTACCCTTAGTGCTGAAGTGTTTTTGAGATCTTGGCTTTAGTATCTGTCTCTCATGCTAACACAGCAGTCTGTCTGGTGTTGTTTTGTACACAGCTGCAGTTGTAGATCTTCAGAAAAATGGTGCATTTTTTCCTTACACTGGAGGATTAGAACATATTTTCAAACTTAAGGCAGCAAGTCCTAGGTTTGTGAGGACAGGAGAATTCTAGAAAACAACTCATACCTTCATTTCCCAGAAGTTTTTTATTTTAGGATCCTTACAGTATCTTGTGTTTAATCATAATTAAACTGACATTGACTGCACTTCTTTTAATTGTTTAAAAAAATTTATTCACTAGTATAAGATACATACTTAGTGACACTAAAATGGTATTTGAACTACCAGTAAAGAAAATCTTAGCATATTGAACTATTTTATAGACAGTTTAGGAGCACAAAGCGCTCTACCCATATAGGAGCTGCCATGGAAAGAATATGAAAATTGATAGAAAAACTGCATTGTATTTTAGTTAGTCTGCTATACAATAATATTACTCATATGAGTGGACTTTTTAGATTAAATTGAGCAAAGGAGCAAAAGCCCAGAAAAGATAGTTTTTCATTGAGTTTCTCTGATAATACATAGATATTCACAGAGTTTCTGACTTGATTGATTCAAACCCAATGAATTAACAGGAGTTTTGGTAATGGTCTTGCTAATTTTTGGTAACTGTTGGTCAACAGTTTGAAGTGTGCCCAGAACAGGTACACAGTAGTGAATAAGATGCAGATTTTTTTGCACCAAACCTTTGGCATGGATTTAAGCATGTACTTAACTACTTTCCTAAGCAGAGAAGGTCTTAGTGATAGGGATTTTCCTCTGTTGAGTCTTGTGACCCTGTTGTATTGCCATCTGTTTCTCAACAATTTTAATGTTTAGGAGTTGATGGAAAGTCTCAATTTTACAGTTTCTTATTAAGAGGTAAATTTTACAATCAGGATGGGATGAACCTACTACTTTCTTCTCACTTCATCGTCAAAGTTAAGCATAAATGGTTTGCTTCATTCAGGTTTCTAACTCAGGCAAAATCTCCAAGTGTCATGCAGAGAAAACATCCACAGTAGTTAGCTTTTTCTGTACCACGACTGTTTTTATGAATTCTTTACTAACATGGCAAAATGAAAAGTCACTCTCTCATATAGGACCTTACAGACTATTCCCTTTGAGCCCAGTTTTCATATGAATATACATTCTTAAACTATTTTTAACCTTTACCTGGTACCATTCGTATCTAACATATACTGTCCTGACATAAATTTAGAAACAACTGCAATCCATTTTAGATTATGTTTCCCATGTTTCCCTTCAGAAACCTTGAAGCTTTTTTTACAACTGCTGCTCTATTACCATGTATGCCAAACCCTACCACACTTGCGAAGTGCTTGCTTTTCACAGCTGTCATAATAAGCACTTAGGTCCTTGAACACCGCTTCTCGTATTAATCTTCTAAGTTTTCATTTTTTCTAATTTTGTCTATCTTTAACTTCTAAATGTTAAGTCACAGAATCCTAGAATCCTAGAATGGTTTGGGTTGGAAGGCACCTTAAAGATCATTTAGTTTCAAGCCCTGCCATAGCAGGGACACCTCCAACTAGATCAGTTTGCTCAGAGCACCATCCAGCCTGGCCTTGAACACTTCCAGGGAGGGGACATCAACAACTTCCCTGGTCAGCCTGTTCCAGTGCCTCATCACCCTCACACTAAAGAACTTATTCCTCATGTCTAATATAAATCTACTCTCTTTCAGTATGAAAACATTAACTCTTGCCCCATCACTACACTTCCTGATAAAGAGTCCCTTCCCATCTTTCTTGCAGGCCCCCTTTAAGTACTGGGATGCCACTACAAGTTCTCCGTGGAGGCTTCTCTTCTCCAGGCTGAACAGCCTCAAGTCTCTGAGCCTGTGCTCATTGAGGAGGTCGTCCAACCCTCTGGAGTCTCTGCTATATTTTCTTTATCAGTTTTCTTGACCAATCAGAAAGGTTAGGAAACATGATGCTGTTACTTCATGTGTGTGTCCTCACCAGGACTTCCCCCACTCTGCTCACAGCTCAAGAGACCATTTCAGCCCCCCTGTAACCAGACTGTCAACGCTGTCTCAGGATCTTAAGGAAAAGAAGTCTACAATTTTATTTTTTTTTTAGAATCTGACTTTTAAATCTAATAATTAACTCACAACATCTTGAAAGAGAAAACATATGACACAAATGTGTCATATATACGTAAATGGATTTCATACTTATCCATATTTATAATGACATTTTAAACATCCTGACATTTCTTCTTCAATGAACCATATTGGTAGTTTAGTTTTAAATGCCTCTTTTTTCATAAAGGACTAGAAAAATATTTCCACTTACAAATTCAGGTTTCTGGAGTAAAACGACTAATTGACTAGCCTATCAGGGAGAAAGGACTCACCAAATTGTTCACTAGTTTTTATTTCTGTGCAAACATCACTTTTATTTAGAGATCACCTGTAACTCTGAGAAACCTACTATTCATATGTCATCTCTGTTCTTCAGCTTTCTGTCTGGAGGTGGTGTTAAAATTCTCATTTCACATTTCTTAGTTCATTCCCAGCTAATAAAACCCCCCAAATGCCAGCCTTCCCATGATGGATGTTCATTGTTTTGTAGTATAAAGTATTTTTCTGTGTTAATTTCCGATATGAGCAGGGAGAACTGACTCAAACCTTAGTGCTGCAGAGGTTGGAAGCTGTTAATATGCACACGGACAGAAGGATTCAAAATAGTAAGCATGATGAGAAAAGAAGAAAAATTTCCTAGAAAAATCTTTAGTGAAAGACATATACACTGTGTTCTCAGCTTTCATTTACTGTTTCTGTAAGTAGCAGGACCTGGTAGGGCAGAAGCCTTCTGAGTATGGGTGGTTACTCTTTCCTTAAGCAGCTGCTCAAGGAGAGGAGGTCACAGGAACTGCAAAATATGAGAAGAAGAAGCAGAGATGCATGGAAATGAGTTTTGGCATTACTTGGCAGAATAAGCAGCTGATTTTTATGGAAAAAAAAATGATTTCATTCTATATGCTAGACTATTTCAGTTTACCATGTAAAATTTTGCAGTGAGTACAGATACTGACAGATTACTGGGAGCAGAAGGGAGGGGCCAGAAAGGTTTTGGGAGTGATGTAGGTGGAAAAAATACCCCATGGATCAGAGAAGATTGCTGCACCTCAGAAAATCTTTCGAGTTGGGTAGCTGAAGCCAAGTCAGCAAGGAGAGGTCCACGGGGCAGGCATAGAGTACACAAAAGCAGCATGGTTTAAAGTCAAATGCTGTTCAGATTTTACCTGGCAAAATTACTTTGAGTAGTTTTCACTTGAGGGAGAACTCTGCTGGTTTATGTTCTAAAGTATAACCTGGTCTGAGGTCTGAGCTATCTGTGATCTTCCAAGCTGACAGGAAAATATACAGAAGTGGTCCATTTAAAATTTTTTTGTATATTTTTCACCAAGATAATGGTATTGAATCCTCCTGTTTCATTTGGAGAATCACATAAACGATTCCTGTTCTAATTAAAGGTGACCAGATAAGAAAAAAATATAAATATTCAGGATCCATGAGACATTCCCTTTTGGCCAGTTTGCATGGCAAAAGACATATTTCCATCTTTACCTCCAAAGACAGAAAAAACCATCCAATTCAAGACTCAGAGGGAATAGACTATGTGTGTCAGGCTTCTCCTGTGCTGGATGTCATGATGAGACAGGAGGCTGGGTTACTGTCTCAGTCATCATATTGGTTCCCAGGGTCGCAGTCTGAGTGGGGAAGCTGAGGAAAGTTCCAGCATATAAGCTGGCACAACAAAATCAGAAGGGGATAGGGCTGCCAATGAAATTGGCAATTCAGTATTTTGGAGCTGTTCTGCCAGGACTGGCTAGAATTTTTGCTACTTCAGTCTAAAATATCTTGTGCGATTTCTATTGAAAATAGTTGCTTTGTCTCACATCACCAGAAATTCATTTTATATTGTGAAATCCCCACCAATGAACTGAAAATATTGAGGATCTCACTCTAGCTGAAACAGGCAACAGGCGTCATTTATTTCTTTCATATCTCAAATTTGCCAACAGAGTAGATGACATGAATCTTTCTGATTATTCATAATCATACAGCTTCTGCATCATATTTAAGCACATATATAACTTTGTGTGGTGAATAAGGTACAAAGGAATTTTGTATTTTGAAGAACTTAAATTTGAACTAATGGAAGTTTTATTTCCTACATGTATTTCCGAGTATTTTAATAATTACTTCACACAGAACTAAACCAATTTATTATAATTATATTAATAATTGGCAAAAAAAGACTGTTTCATGCATTCAAAATGTGAAGCAAGTGGAAAAATATTCATTAGTTTGTGATGGTTTTTTTTTTAAGATTGGCTAACAGTGCTCCTCATTATTTTGTAATGCACTCTTGAACCTGACTTTAATGGCTACTGTAAATGTATATTTTAAATGGAAATAGAAACAAGGACCTCGTGTCCACAAGTGAGGCTGCCAAGCTGTAGAAATTAACACTCTGTCCCATTGCGGAAGTAAGACTAACACTGATCTTGCACTTATGTAACCCGAGTACAAAATGTACCCCTCAAAGATTCAAATAAATTGGTCTGGAATGACCTGGACTTCTATAATGACGATGGTGGTGTTAATGTTTTACGCTTTACTGTTTATTTTTTTATGGGTTATGTTTACTGGAAGTATTTTGAACTGAGAAAAGTGAGTAGAATTAAGTAATAATTAATTGAGTTTTGGCATTGCTTTGTCTGCAGAACAAGCAGCTGATTTTTATGGAAAAAAAATGGTTTCATTCTATATGCTAGACTACTTCATTTTACCATCTAAAATATTGCTTTAGGTGTATTCAGCACATCTTTGTAGGCTATTGCAACTTTAAATTAGGTCTTAAAGACTTAATAGCACTTATTACTTTAAATAAACCTAATAAGATCAGGCTATTTCAGTGTAATTTTATTTTAAGTGAATTAGTTGGTTATCCACAGCTGACAAGGACAAATTAGTTCTGCTCAGGGCAGTCTCTCATCTGCATTGATCCATGCTAAAAAGACGAATAAAAGTTCTGCTAGAATATGTTATATGCTTAAAAACAAGAAGTAAATATAAGATAAGGAGGGTAGTTTAGAACTGTAATCATTACTTTGTTTAGACATATTTGGTTTGGGTTTTTTTGAGATGTGAGCACTGGAAAGAAATGCTAAAATGACTCGTGGCTTTTCTCGTAAAATGGATATCTTTTCCTTCACTAAAAGAGATTTTGCATCAAGTGGTTAGTTCAGCATCTTGAAATGTCAGTATCCAGTTTAGATGGAGAGATAACAAGCAAAAATATAAATTAATTTTTCTTCCTTAATCTAGCAGGAACAAGGAGAAACGTTAGGAATAATTGATAGTGACAGGATGAGAGGGATAAAAAGAGATAAACTGGGAAGTATTTAATGACTCTTTGTGGTATTACATCTGTCACACTTTTTGCAATACATTAAAATTTCATTATTTTCATATTTTTTGTGTTCATATTTTTCCATCCCCTTCTTTCTGCTAAATTTACCAAGTAATACAATGTAGATAATAGAGAGCTAGTGCTGCAAATGTCATTGAATTTGTTACTGGACTGAATAAAGAATCTCAGCCATGCATTCCTTTTCATAATACATTTTCAACTAGTGGCTTTGGAATTCTATACAACATAGATGACTCTTTTAATAATGGTGTACAATGCAGTGAGTTTTAAAAAGAAATAGTGAGACTTTCATTTTGCAACTATTAATAACATGAATCAATTTCATTTGGCCAAATAAAATTATTGCACGAGTCTGTTTACTGAAGAAGTTTGTTCCTCTAGGGGCTGTCTTCTACAAATGGATTAATTTTGCTCACCTGAAAGATAACAGACATAATCTGACAGATTCAGGTTAGCCTTGTTTCAATCTTATTCCTTCCATGTCTGTTATTTTACAGCCTACACATGTAGCTCAAAGCTTTAGTCATTTAGAAAAAATGTAATGTCTGTCCCAAAAATCTTTAAAATGTATCACCACCACAGTGTTGGTCAGAGACTCACCACCTTCAAGTTTTCAGCCAGTCCAGGGAGCTCAACTAACACAAGGTGTCCCTCTTCAGCAGCGATGCCAAAAGACCATTTATATCCCCCTGTGTCTTTGTGGCCTCCAGCCCTCTGGTAATCTAGTTCTAACTGCACCTCTCATAGAAGTCATGTGTTCCCACCAGTCACTACTAAGGCTAGTTGGTCCCTGCAGCACAGCCAAGTGGGTCATGCCCCAGCCACTCCAGTGGCAGCAGTAGGCATTCCTTCTGTTTTGTATGAGAACAACAGGATGCAGGGACACTGGTGTTTGTGAGGGTTTGGTGCCTAGTGGGATGGGTTATACTGGGTCCCTCTACTCTAAAAGTTCAATAAATACATGTTTTCTCCTCCTCCTCCTGGCTAGAGGCAGAGCACTCTCATCGCAGGAGCTGGTTTCACACAACCCGCTAAGCAGTTGTATATAATATTTCCTGAAGTGGGGGTAGGCTCGCAGATTCTTTTTGTGGCTATTTGTGCTTTCAGTTTTTGCTTGACCCATCACTTACGTCCTTGACTTATATTGCTAGCTTGACAGTTGGACTTCTGTGCCGCTTCTCCATTTCAGAGTGGACTCAGCAGCAGAGGGGAGACAGATTCAGGAGCTGGATATGGGAATTCATGGATAGACATCGAAGGCAGAAGAATGGACAGAGTCCTCCTCAGATGGCTTATCTCTTGTGATCCCTCAGCTTTACCCTGATATGACGTATATAGAATGGAATACTTTTCTGGTCAGTTTTCAGCCACCTGTCCTTTTCATTCCTCTCCATAGCTGTGAGCTTCTTTTAGCAACCCAATATGGGACACAAAATTTAGCAGTGATCTTGGTTATTTTAGAAGCACACATAAACAAGAGCCTTTCTGCATACCAGTCCCTGGTAGTACCTATGAACATCCAGTGTTATCACTTCTAGGAGCAGACATGGTCTGCAAAAAGATGCTGTTAACTTCATAAAGTGCAGTCTCCTAGAAGAGACTTAGCTAGAAAGTAAAATCACAGAACAGAATCGGTTCTCTTTTAGCTCAAGCTAGGACACCCTGGATCTCGATTTTAATTCTGCAGCTTTGATCATGATTATATTTGTTGACCTTCAAGGCTTGCTATAAAACTCATTCAAGCTTTTGCCTGAAGATGTCATTGCAAAGGATTTATAGTGCCTGTTCTGTGGGGTACATCTGTCCCCATTAGCATTTCTGTCAAATATCAAATTTCATTGTTATCTATGTTACATATGTGCTTGGAGATTTAATGATAGAAAGATATTCATGAAACTCACATTAAAACAAATAAATTAGGTTTCATCTGAGACAGCATGTGCCAAGATTTGCAGAATCTTGATTTTGCTTGTAATACTCTCTTCCTAGATTGTAGTTTTTTCCTAAGATTTTAAAATTTCTGAAGAAAATGTCTATGATTTCTAACAGTGTTTCTCTTAGCAGCTTCTGATTATCGAGACTCTAATGGGCTTCTTTTCATGCAGAAAATAAATGAAACAGTGTACTTCACTGCCAACAGGACCTAAAATAACTCAGAATTCTTCACTCAGCTGGGATAAGTAGAAGTTTGACTAAAATAATAGCACTGGAGGAAGAAATCCAGACTGATGCTCTCCTGATAATGTTTTTTTGCTTTTTCCACAACCAAAATAGGAAGAAAAAAGACTCATTTCTTGTTGATCATTATGAAGCAAGACCATTTCAATGATTGGTTGCAGTTTAGTGTTATCTCAAATATTTAATCTGAAATATTAACAAACGCCCCATGTATAAGTGCCTTTTAGAAGACAGAATAGAAAGCAACATCCAGAATTCATAATCGACCATAGAAACTGTATAGTTACACACACAAACTTCTTCAAGACTTTTTGATTATAGCCTTCTTCTCACTCCATTGTCCATGGAATACATCATTTCACTTTTACCCCTGTTTTAATCACAAAATTTCACATTATTCCTTTGCCCATACAACACTGTTATTCACCAAGAAAATCATTGATAGTGCTCTACACTTTTCAATCATCACAACCTGCAATCATGTAAGCATGAATAAAATAGGCAAAGCTGTTTAAAGAATTGCAAGATTACATCCTCTGATAAAGTTACGAGCTCTCTAAATTACACCTTCAGAATTAGGAGAAAACAGAAGGAAAAGATTCCCTTTTACATGATCGATAGCAGTTTAGATTGAAATTTTTGTGAAGTACCTTAATTCAATTAAAAGATTTGCTTGAATACAGACACTACTGGTTTTGTAGTTGTTTTTATAGATATAGTACAAAAGTATTTTTGCATTTTTATTTACTGTTGAAATGTTGTACCAGCGTTTTCTTCTTTGCAAACTGTGTTTTTAAAACAATGTTTTACTGAAAAGGAGAGAAACAAAACAATTGTGTTGTTTGCAATTTGCTGTGGCCTGGGTATAGAAACCCTTCTGTTCAGCAGAGATGTGTAGCAAGATTGTCCGAGCTAGCTATCCTTTCTCTTGACATCTGATTTCTCTCCTATTTTAGTTTCCTTTCCAACTGCTTTCAGTGTCCTTGTATGACAAACATTGAGGATGCTGGCTCCAGAGAAATTTTTGTAGCAAATGTGATTCTAGGGACTGCATGTGGAGCCTTGCATATGAAAGGTGGGTAGTTTCCTTACAGTCGCATACAGACATCACGTACAAAGGATTTTCACATTGACTTTTAGTTGTTCCTCTCAAAATTAACCTTCCGCATTTCACTTATGCTTATCTCCGTGGTTCATCCCAGGTCATACTGAAGATTAAAATCGCCTTACCTCCATAAGCCTAACAGTTCCTCTGATTTTCGGTGATTATAATTTCATTTCTCTCAGTAATCATTTTTCAGTTATTCAGCTTATTTTTAACAACTACAGATGGAAATAAAATGGATCTGAAGAAGAGACATTCATTAGCAAGTAAGTATTCAGGGATTAGAAAAGTCTGTCTGATTCACAAAGCAGAAATGGCATTTAGTATCCAAGTCCCCTTCTAGACAAAATTAGCAAAAGCTGCAGTGAAGTTAAAGCCTGCTGGTTGCAAAATTGGAAATTGGTTTCCTGGGGCTCTCTGTAAACTCTTCATTACTTTACTCAATCATGGTTCATTAGCAAGTTAACAGACAGAAGACCAGCACATACTGGGATATGTACAGAGCTAGCACTTTCAACTCCTTGAACATCACTTAAAACTTGCAATGTCACAGCAACTTAGATATTGTGTCAAACTGCACCTTCTTGTCAGCTGCCGTGCAGATAGCACAGAGATCATGGCCACTTAACCTCTTGAAATGGTCAGGTGCTTTTTATCACACATTTCAAGGAGCACCACATGCATTCTAATTCAAGTGGCTCTGATGGAAAAACAAAAGATGTCAAAGGGCACCCAAGAAGGAACAAGTTAAAAATCCCTAGTTAATAGTTTCACGTAAATGAATTTAATATGTCTTATTAACTGAAATCTAATTTGCTAGAAGAAATCAACCATAGGTGACATTATTACAGTTAAATGAAAAGCTAAAAATAGTTATTAGGTGTCTGGGAAATTTTCACATTTTATCTACAGTACAATTTTGAATTACAGCTTAGTGCCAATTATCTAGAACCCCACCTGAGTTCCTAAGTCTCTGCTTCCTATTGACTACCATTGTGTTTCTCTACAGTGTTAACTGATTTTCGAGAAACAAAAGATTTGCTCTGAATAGTTCAAGTCAGTGAAATGAACCATATAAAAATTATTAAAGAATTAAAATGCTTCTGTGCAGCTGCTATTTGTATAGTCTTTTCATGCTATAATTTTCATGAGCTTTCACGAATTTTGAAAAGGAAAGGTAAGTTGGGAATTAATTGAAGCAAATTGCTGAAAATTACGTGTGGAGTTTAGAGTCCCTTTAATATGTTCCATTCAGGATTTGCAGGGTTAATGGGAATAACTAGTAGCACTCTTTGGTTTGTCCCATTTCAACAGGTGCAGATAACTGCAACGGCCAGCATTGCACCTTATGAGGATGTTTAACTTTTGATTTAGACCATTTGCTAACCAGAGCTACAAGACCGTTCTTTCCTATGTGGCTAAGGAAAGAAATTCATTACAATGTCTAAAATTGGAAGAACAGACACTAGAAGTGCCTAACCAGAACAGCATGACTATTTTTTGGCATTGACTGCATAGGGAGCCAGCATAGAGCAGGCCTAACAGTGTGATTGCTCATTGCTCTCTTGAGTGTCTTGGTACCTAAGTTGGGCACCTATACTAAGTCATGTCAATATGACTACAAAAGTAAGTAAGCTGAGATTTTGGTTATGTCTTGGATAAGAGTGATATCAAATGATTGACAGTCTCCCAATAGGTACTGATTACTTTAAAGTCCTTTTGTGAGTAGTTTCGGTTTTTGGGGGACTTTTGTGGGGCTACTCGAGGAAATTACTCTGTTGTTTTCAAATACTTCATGTGTTCAGTGAACTCCCAGGCTGATGGTTTGGTGCTCTGTTGGTTCTTTCTATCTAGTACTGAACAAGGTACTTCTGAGAGTTTGAGGAGCAGACTAGAACTGCACAGTGTGGATGAGTGCCATGGTACAGCCCCAAATCATGTTCTTTCAGTCATTTACACAGAAGCTAGGATTCCTTTTGTGTGGGAATTGGTAAGAGAATTTGTGCACGCTTGGATCTCTCTCTGGGACTGAGAGAAGGGATGCCAGTGATGTAAAACTTAAGTTCGAAAGTTTATTTTGTTAGCTGATCTTTGATTTGCCTTTGCCTTGCCTTGGCAAATCCTGTTATTACCATAGCGAGTGAACATACTATGCTTCCATCGCCAGGGGTATGCCACTTCTGGATGATTGTTATTTATTATCACAAATTGAGCAAAATATGGCAAAACTGCAATTCAGAAAATATGCTTCATACATCGTGCCTAAAGGAAAAGCAAAATGTTCTCATGCCATCATCTGTATGATTTGCACATGATGATTTTGTCAATGTACATATATGCTTCCTGTCTTTATGGGGTTCTGACATTGGTTTGATGGATTATAACCTCATTTACTGTAAAGACGATTGACCTGCTGAGGATTGGCCTTCTGTTACAAACGTTAACAAAACAGTTATTCACTCTGTAATTTATTTCCATGGTTTCAGCCGTTCACAAGTTTGACGCAAAGAAGTTGCAAAAATCACAGTACATAAAAACCAGGAAAGTGACACAAAATAAAAAATATTGAAAAGATACATTACCACAGCACTAAATAGGAATGAGGTGGCTGGCTACCCAGATGAAAACTTGAAAATCCAAGGTCTGATAACTATATAGTGTCCTTTCATGAATGTACGCTGCAGATAATATGCATAATCAGATAAACTATACAAACTCAAGATAAGAAATAAGTGCATGAGAGGCAGGGCAGATGCTGTGGCAGACAGATTGTGCCATGGGCAGTCATGTCTTTGAGAGGTCCCTGGCTGAGAGGTAGCCACCAATAAAGATATCAGACTCATTGAAATTAACGGGAGACAAAAGAATTGATGGGATATTTTTCCTTTTGTAGTGCACATAATAGGACTAAATTAAAATGTTTCTTTATACAGCTAATCTATGCATTATGTGCCTGAAAATCTCTTCTTAGATAAGTGCACTGATGAATTTTACATGCAGGTTTATGTATGGTTAATACTATTTTACCTAATATAATTATTGAGCAATAATTTGGAAAATACTTGATTTGTGAATTATAAATGTGCAGATATCAATAGCAGTTCTGAAAATCACGGTTTTGTCTTTTTATTTTTTTCCGCTTGAAATGCGGTTTCCTTCCTGTTGCATTGATTTTGCTGGTTCAGTGGTGCACTATTACAAAACAAGCATCTTTTCTTAATTATGAATTAACCTTAAATAAAATGAAAACTTAGATATCAAGAAGTCTACACTAAGAGTTCATTTCTATATTGCACTGGGCATAGAAAACCCATACTGGTTTCTCCTAAAATAGTGTGTAAGCACTTATTAAGTACTTATCAATGACTGTGTAAAGAAAATTCACAGAATCACAGAATTGTTGAGGCTGGAGAAGACCTCTGAGATCATCAAGCCCAGCCTATGGCTGAACACCATCACATTGGCTAGACCAGGGCACTAAGTGTCACATCCAGCCTCTCCTTAAACACCTCCAGGGACCATGACTCCATCACTTCCCTGGGCAGTGCATTCCAATTAATTTATAATTATATCCAGATATTTGGACAGGAATCCAGGAGACAATGGATTCTCTGGACTATGGATTACAATAGCCTGAGAATAGTGTAGGCATCATCATTCAGAGCTCATTAAGAGCTCATAGAGTTCCACAGCCCCCTTCATAAAGCTAAGGCTGTATGTACATTAACAAGTAATTTCAAGTAATTTTGTGGAGTAGGGGGGCAGGTCACGGCTTGAATCCATTAGTGTTGGGACCTGTACATCACTCCTATTCTGAGGCTTTATTTTGTGTTGAATTTAGTCCAGTCACCTCTATTGGTTGTCCGTATTAAGGATGTGGTTTAAAAATGCCTAAAATACAAACTCTGTTTCAGACCATTATGTTTTCCACTCCCGGGAGGAAATGAAATACATTTATTGTGTACCTAGAGCTGAGGCTTCCCAAGCTAACCTTGTCTGTGAGCATCACATCTGCTCTGCGAAGTGAACGATTCAATGTGTGAAGTATGGGTGATGTGTGGTTAGTGGAAACTTCAGTTCAAATCCCACAATTATTCTAAACCAAATACCAAAGGCTCTGCAGCCTGAGTGATACAGTAAACTCTGATAGACATGGATAACTATCTTCTGTATCAGTTTCAATATTATGCTGTCCTGGGTTTGAACTAAAACCCAGTCCTATTTAGTGATTTTTACTTTCCAGTTTAGTTTCTTCTAAAAGGCTGTACTTTCTGAAGTTAGCAGCATGTTTTTGCAGACAGTGTCTGCTGGTAGAAGTGATAACATCTGATGTTTACAGTTACTGCCTGGAACTTGGATAAAGAAAGGCTCTTGCTGATACTTATTCCTATAGTGACCAAGGCCACTGGTGGCTCTTGTGTGCCACGCTGGGGGTGCTGGCTAGTAAAGGGGGGTCACAAGGAAGTAAAAGGTGGCACCTCTGGGGGGTAATAGACAGGACAGGTGACCAACAAGAGTATTCCATCCCATATACGTCATATTTAGTATAAATTCAGTGATCACAAGAGTTTCTGCCTCTTCTGCAATGGCCGGTGTCCAGAGAGGACTCCATCTGACCTCCTGCTTTTGATCCGGATCCTGAGTTCCCAAATCCAGCTCCCTGTATCCAGCTCCCTGCTGCCACCGCCGAGCCTGGATTTTTCCCAGTGCCTCCTGCTCTGCAACATCAGTGGTGATTGCTATTGGGGGAGGTAGTCGGGTTTGATATCTGGCTATTATCTATAGTTGTATATAGTTCTTTACTTTTATCATTCTACTATTATTTTCTATTATTATTGTTTCATTAAAGCTGTTGTAGTTTTTTTTTCTTCTCTAACCCGAAAGTCTCTCTGCTTCATTCCCTTTTCCTTCCCATTTGGGGAGGGGAAGAGGGGGTTAGAGAGCATCTGTCCGTGTTAGAGGCCAGCCCAGCCCTAACCCACGACATATGCAAACTCCATATCATAAATACTTGCCAAAACTTTGTGTGACAATCCAGAATTTTCTACCTGAGCTTCAATCAGGATTAATAGTACTGGGAGCTCCTATAATTCCCAATTTTGAAAAACAGGATAATAAATCAAATTTGGGCTGCCAGCATGTCAATAATTAGTGTAATGCCAAGGAGCAACTGCAGTTGACTTAAATATGCAGTCTTTTGTCACCTTTAAAGTGAGGCCAAATTTGCAAAAATTGTTAGAGATCCTGTAGCTCTTAAAATAATATCCTTGATGCTCTGACCTCCTGTCCTCCTGGACAAGGTTCTCTAATTTAGCTAATGCTAACACAGACAATCTGAGTTACTAAAAGTGTTCTTGGATGCAGAGGAGATATTCAGCTGATCAGTGATTGCTATCACTGCATTATGGGTATGGTGTGTAATTTATTCTTACAGGAAGCACTCCTGCAATAAAACATAAAATATTAAGGTCTGCTTGAGTAGGTGTTACCCTCACGTGGAAAGTAATGATTCTTTAAGGCTGGTGGCATTTTACACTTTACTTATCAGAGTAGCCTAGTAGCAGTAGCACTAGCCCAGGCTTGTTAATATTCGAATTGTTTGCTGAACCTGAAATAATCTATTTACGTTATGAAGACTCAGACTTTGCATCCAGGTTTTAGAATTCAGTATAAGCCTTGTGGTCAATCATTTCTGAGGTTTTTATTTCACAATTCACTAGCTTATGTCTTGAACAAATGAACAATTAAAGTCCTAATGGAAAATTCCATTTCTGTCTCTGTATTACTTAAAGCAATGAGTTACTCTGCAGCAACTCACTTTTGCAAATTAAGATACTGAACATGAAAACAGGTGGAAAATAAATCTTTTATTGTATTAAAGAAAATAGGGTAAAATTGTAGCTAAACTTGATGTGTGGAGTATGGAAGGCAGAGTAGCCCAATACAGGTGAATGCTTTTATAATGATGCTCATAAAATTACATTCTGAACAATGTAATTTTCTTCTCTGTTGGCAACCGACTCACAAGGACACTAAAAGTACAGATAACTTTGAAAAAGCAAAAAAAGTCTTCTTAAACATATTCTACATCTTAGCAGAAATTATGTAAATCTACAAACCCAAGATTGTTCCTTACAGTTATGAGTCTTTATTGATAATTACTTAATATTTACACATATAGAAGTATTTATAATCATAATTATCTCCAGAGCATCATACTGGAGAAATGATAACTAATTTTGTGCAAATTCACTTTTTAATAGGAGCTTAATAGCTATTATAACAGAATTAATCAAGTTATCTTTGCCACAAATTTCTTAGAATAACGTGGCAAACTACAGATATTTGTAACCCTTCTTCCAATGGAACTCCAAGGTCACTATATAAGAGTTCCTACCAACCTTCTTTGACAACTTCATTGTTTCTTTAAGTTGTGTGCCAGAGGTTGCTCTTTTACATCCAACAATTTCATATAAATTGTCTCAAAGTGCCAAACTCAACTAAGCCCAACAGAAGTAGTATTTCATTGAGTAATGTTGACAGCACCATCACTATGTCCATCTACCTATAGTTATACAGGGCAAGAAAGTGTTCTTGGGTTAATATTTACTAGTGTTCACAAAGCTGATGTCTCTCAATTAAAAAACTCTGTAATTTCCATCTATTCCCTGCTACCTTGCAGTTACTTCTCCTGTGTGTTGTGCTGCCTCTTTTTTAAATAGACAGAGGGTGCTAGGCAGGCTGATGGATGCGCTCGCTACTGCTTGAAAGGGACAATCCTTCTCTGATTTTCCAGTAGGTCACATGCTTTCTTCTTTCCTAGAGGTAGCACTGCTGCAAATCATCTCTCAGGGTGGGAAGATACAGAAAACTGTTCACTGATTTTGTTGTGTTAAGTAAGTATGGAGTCAGATTATCTCTAGTGCTGGGCCAAGAGATCAGGAAGACCATGGGCTTTGTGTAGAAAGAGGGAAAGGCAAGGAAGACAGCTTCTATAGTGAGAACTTCTCCTTAAAAAATGACATTTCCTTCAGCCTGAAATTGTGTCCTTTAGCTTAGTTGTGAAACATTTAAATTTAAAATGCATTGGGTTTAAATTCTGTAACTTGAAATCTCGGTGTCTTTGAAAGCAGAAACTGGGAAAAAAACTTCAGAGTTCATACATGGACAGTATCTTAACCAGGAATTTGATCCTGGCCTGCAGCTAATTCACAGCACAGGGAATTTTCTTTACCTGTGATTTAGTTTTTATGTTAACCTCTATTTTATTAATAATTGTTTACTTGTTGTGTGCTAGATATTTATCTCTACTATATCTTATTACACTGATGAAAGAAAATATTAGTAGCAATATTACTTGCTTTTCATAGCTGAAATCGTATTTCAATATCATTTGCTCTGGCTGAAACATTAGAGTGTAATGGTTGATATGTGAGTTACTGTATAAAAAAACACTTCCAAACCAAACTCTTACATCTTAGCTGAAGTAAGACAATGTCATTTTAAAAATGTAATAAAAAATTTCACCTTCTGAGAATATGTTAAAAAATGAATTTGCTAAAAATATCATCTTATCAAGGAGACAGACACTTTCTATTCAATTTTTAAGAGATGGCATTTCATTGTCTCCTTACTAGTGTGAGTGACTACTATAAATTTGAGGCAAGTATTCAAGGGATTATAGAAAAGCTTTGTGCTCGTGTTGAAGGAGCTGTGTTAACAGATAAAAGGAAACATGGCATAAATATAAAGAAAATAATTAAGGAGAAAAATCCTTTTGCTTGAAAAAACCACTTTTGCATGTGAGAGAAGTATACAGGCAAGCTTTGAAGTGTATTATGCAACTGTAAATAATACATTATGCAATGTTATCTCGTGAAGTTTAAATATATAACTACCACAGCAAAAGTTGCTTGTGCATTACTGCTGTGTGATGTTCTGTTTCCTTAGAGAATCTGAAAGTCAAATTTACTCTAAAGAGATCTTAAATGAGTATCTCTGTTTATATAATTTTCTGCTGAAGTTTTCTGCAATGCAGACTGCTTCCCAGAGTCTTGTATCTGAATGAACATGGGGATCAATCAAGAGCACACCCTAATATTTGAAGGGTAGGAATTAATCGTGGTCCATCTAGGCATGTGTCCTGTATAACTAGACTTTCAATTTTTATTAGATGTATAATAACATTATGTGAATTACTCATAAGAAAATCTGAAATTGCTTGAAAATGAGCAGATTTCAGCTATCAAGACAAGTCTGCTCACAGCAGTGAAAGATCTGACAGATTTAGTCTATACATCTTTTTATCCCTGAATTCACGCAAAACAGGATCTATGTTAACAGGACTCAAATAGGTTTGATCACAAACCTCAAAGAAAAACATACTAAAAGCTATTCCATGCTAAATGAAATAAAAATTCCTCATTTTTAGTGTACACTTGTACATTTTGATTTTTCTGAATGTGTGTGTGGTGTTTTTATGTAGTAAAAGTGTGGCTGTACAATTAGGTCATTCAATGATTTAATTTTTATTTAAAAACAAAAGCAAAAAGATATTGCCCTTTATGTGGAAACATATAGTGGATTCATATGAAGGATTTTTTTAAAAATTAAACCAGAATCATGACTTAAACATCTTCTTTAGTAAAGTTTGTCGTTGTCATGTAGAATTTTAATGAAAATAATGGATGCAAATGTGCATACTTACATTGCAGCCAGAAATGAACATTATAGGAAAATTTGCTAGTTTCATTGGATTTATGGTTGGCTTGCTCTATGCTATAAATGCAGTGCTATACTGAGGCACATAGTGATTAGTCATAACAAACGCTACATAATAAAAATACCAAAGAGGTAGGAACAAAAATGTTTATGAACTAAATATCTGAGACTGGAACCTGGAAAAGGAATTAAGAGCTACATATGCCTGTCTGGCAGTTGAACAGCTGGGTTCCTCAGTGTATTTCCCATGAGAACATCAAAGGAAATCTTGTACCAGCCACTAGGACTCATTTCCACAACACGGCTGGTGCAAATCTTGTCTTCCTTGGGGCTACAGTGTAGATCCATGTGACCTACTGAACACAAGGATGAGCTATAGATATATAACCTGGACTCAGCAGATGGCTAATTTCAATCAAGAGCTCTGGGAAGATATTCTTGTGGAAGGACTTGAATGCGTCTGGGGAAGAACAGAGACACGGAAATTTATTTGCTTACCTTGGGAGAGAGTGCTTTTGCTGAAGTTGTGAAAGTAGTGTTATATTTATGAAATCCTCACCATTTCTTTTGTTATTTTTATTCTGCCTATGCTCAAAGCTATAGCAAAAGTTAAGAGCATGTAGTTAATGAAATTGAATTAAATACATTAGTATCCCATCCCAAACCTGTGAGTAGTGAAAGATGAAATAACCTCCCCCAGGGCTTTCTCTGTTTACCAAAAGGACAAAAGGTACAGACAAACATCAAGCTATTGTGCTTTTGAAACTACTCAGGATTCTGTAAATTCTGAGATGTACAAAGTAATAGAGATAATATAAATTGCTGCTTTGTAGTTTCTATAGCAATGCAATTTCTTAAAATATCTTCCGAAAACTGCAAAGGTTCTGTTGAACAGTATATAGAAGATCTTACTCTGCTTCCACATAGGAAGTGTCAGCACTATTTTATTACACTCTACAGGGTATTATTTTGCTGGTGTATCAAAAGTTAAAGAGAATGTGTTCTGAATATTTTTAAAGTGGCACTTAAGACATGTTAGAGATTAAGTATGGTATTGCTATGAATTTATGTTGAAGCCACATAAACCATTTACAGGAAAGTTGTTTTCAAAATGAAACGGCATTTTATATCTTGAAACATAAAAGATGACTGGAAAAATAGACATGAATATCCATTTTTCATTTAGATTGTTCTCCTAAAGCACAATTATTCATTTCTTGTCAATGCCATTGTTTGTCCATAGTTTACAAAACAAAAGATGCATTTGAATATATCAGGAAATGCACATCACCTTTTTCACATCATAGAGAAGATTAATTGTAGAGATATCCTCTATCTTGATTTATCTATTGTTGATTAGTGGGCCCAGCTGTAAGCACAAGAGCATTACAGTAGGTGAAGGACTATTAAAGAGCAAGTATATCCTATTCAGACTAGAGGCAATTGGAAGAAAGCAGGTCTTCAGCAGAAGTGACAAACATATTAATAAAAGAGCAATCATGGAATAAATCCAGAACAATTTCATAACTATGACTGGAAATAGTCACTGCCAAGAAGTCAGAGATGCTTACTAAAATTCTTTATGCTCAGTAGTTTTGTATGATATTTTTCCTCCATGCTGGACATGTGGAAGTTCTTAATTTGCTGCAATTGAGTCAAAACTCATTGAAGCCAGTCAAGAGCTTAGTCATGAAGTTCAATGGAGTTTGGACTTGATCTATAATGTTTAAATAGTTCAGTGTTAATATCTCTGCTTTAGTCTGTTGATGTCCTTATTCGTTCTAAGCAAAGAAGGCTACACTTTGTATTCAATGAAGCCATGTTTTGTACTTCTCTCTGGGACAGTGACAAATGGCAGTCTTGCCCATCTCACCCTGTGGGAGCCTAGTACTCTGTAATATTCCCTTGTTTAATATCTTCAGACGTGCTACTTAAATGTACTTTGCAGGTGAGGTACAGTGTAGGTGAAAATTCAAAGTGGATAAGGGTCTACGATGAGAGTACTGGTGATGGGAGGATGAAACAAGACCAGGTAGTACAGATGCCTAAGATAATTTTAAGTACATAGAGAGGAAGTATTGAGTCAGAGAATTAAAACTTTGGAAGTCTTGGAGGTCAAGAATAGTATAAAAGACTTTCCCATGAACACTGGTCAGTATGGTGTGGTGACAGAGGAGTCTTTAAGTTCAGAGGTTGAAAGTGATTCTTTTAAAGAAGAGTGCTTCCTAGCACTAACAAGTTTCACAGCTCTCTCTCTAAATCTAGTATGCTGACTTCAAAGTAAAAATAAATTGTCATTGGGGTCATTGATAAAATCAATGAGGGTACTAGCTTTACTGTCTTAGGAGAAAACTCTTTACAGAACAGTGTTTTTAATTGTAGTGGAGTTACAAGCAGTAGGCTTCTGTCCAGTACTGAGTTCTAACACGTGGGTTGAAATAAACCAGTTTAGAAATTTGGATCACTGTTCTGATATATGTCAAGAGTTAAGAAATGGAAAAAGAGAAAAGGTTTCAAACCTCATCTCAAAAAAGTACTATGTATAAAATGAAATTCTTTTGCTGTGTCTGAGCCATCAGGTAAAAACAGACTATAAATAAGAAGTGAGAAGCAACGAGTGAAGACTCAATTATTATTCTGTTAGAAAAGCCTCCTCCAGAGTACAAAATACCTCCCGTGGTGGTCACTACAGTTTTATGTTCTCCATGCCAATTATAATCCAAGCTAGTTCTGCCCTGATTCTTTGCTATTTTTAGTCAGTTAAGTATTTTTTTTCCTGAGAGCTAAAATTAAATTTCAACCAGAAGGACAAAGTCTGTAACAAGGGTTTTTAATTTTTGTTTGTTTGTTTGTTTGTTTTTAAATGCAATCCTGAACCCTGAAGTTGAGAAAGTGCAAAGTACCAGTCAATCCCTACTTTTGGTGTTGTTAGCTATGGAGAGGAGTAGGTGGAATAGAACTACCTGCTGATGAGGTTTCAGCAGATAGGGGAAATTGTTGCTTCGACTGTTGTCCTTAGTACTTGAAAGAAAATGTCTTGACAGCCAGAGAAAACTAAATTGGAATTGGAGCATTTTAAATGACAATTTCTCCATGACTACAAGGGGTACAGATAGTGAATGTTCTCTAACTAGACAGACGATGGGATATAAAGTCTCAAATTCAGTTCTGAATAGAGTTAGGAAGAGAGTGAAATCCTGAGCGGTGCACAAGGGAAGAAGTTACACTGGATGGTACTCACAGGTGGATGGAGCGTTGCTGACAGTGGACTGAGTGACACTTCACCAGGAAAAGGTAACAATAAATCTGTTCCTCCACCTTACCTGATCTGTCTCGGACAGTGGAATTCCCTGCTTTGCCAGGGAAAACTAGAAAGCATTCAAAGACTTAAATTATATCCATTCCTCAGTCATGGTGAGCAGATGAGCAACAATTAGCACAGAAAAATGGATGAATTAAAAGAAATTATATGCATATCAGTTTTCTATATCTGATCCTGTTGATCACTAGGATATTTATATTTAATGTATATCTTATTGCTATGATTATTTGAAAAGCACAATAAAAGGCAAAGGATTTTCTCTGCAGTTTAATGGGAATGTTTCATTCTCAGTAAAAGTGCTTCAAGGTATATCATAAGTGAGTCAGAATCCTTGTTCTTCATGCCAACGCCATTCACCAGGGAGTATGAAGGAACAATAAGTTAGTTTCTTCCATCTTACCCATACAAAAATTACAGGACAGTTCTTGCCCATGAGAAATTATGGTAGGAGCTTTCTGGTGTACAGAAATGAGGAAGATACCAGAGAGGTGGGAGATGGAAGAGAATGATTCTTCTTTACTTTCATCCAAGAATTTATCATTCTTGAGGGACAGATTTGTGATAAGGGGCACAAATCACCTTGTTTGGAAGAAGCAAGCTTAAACTTGAACTGACCAAGTTCCAGATTGCCAACAGCCCTCACAAAGAAGTTCCGTTTTTGAGACATTAATCTATGTTTATTTATACCAACTGAGACTGAGACTGGTTTAAATCTCTCATTAAAATCTTAGATGCGAGATTCCCAGTAGCATCTATTGGAGAAATAGACCCTCTGATATAAAACCAGTAAATGAAGAGAAATATGTGCCTGTTAAAATTACCAGAGAGAAATCCATTCTTTTCAACATCAGTTCTATGATATGTAAGATAGACTCAGGGGCTGATTTCCATTTAGGATACTTTCCACTGAATCATAGAATAGAATCATAGAAAGATCAAGGTTGGAAAGGGCCTTAAGATCATCAATTCCAACTTATAGCCCTACACCACCATAACATAACACTGAACCATCTCCTGAAGTGCCACATCCAACCATTTTTTAAACGTTTCCAGGGATGGTGACTCTACTACCTCCCTTGGCAACCCATTCCAATATTTCACCACTCTTATTAGGTATTGAGAATAACTAGAAGCATTAGCACAGCCATGTGGTAAAAGGGATAACACTGAATACCTTTGGCAATCAAAGGGAAACTGGGTAAAAAGGATAACACTGAGAAAAGGGAGGATGTGAGAGACCAGGAAGTAAACATGGCAGATAAGGGGGATGGGGGAGAAAAACGATGAGCAAAATTAAGTGCCTAAGTTTCTGAGAGATCTGTCTAGAGAAGGAACAGAGCTGAGGGTTCAGGAATAGGAAGGAAATTAATATGAGGAAGACTGAAGATTTAAGCACAACTTGGATAAAAATGGAAAAGGAAAAACTAAATTATTACAGATGTAGTTACACAGGCTGAATGCAGTCTGATTCACAATGGATACCTACAAGGTACACAGTATAAGATATATCATATATACAAATAAGAAAAATGAAAAGACCTGGGGTGTGTTTACGTAGACAGAGATATGGTTTAAGAAGATGGGAGTGTCATTCAACAGAACACTTAAAACACTAATGTATTTTTATAGTCCAGAATGTGTTTGAAGTTCTGAGTCTCTTATTAGTTCAGTTCCATGAATAACTGTAAAAGTTATTTGTTAAAAAAAGGTGAGTATACACTGTAATCTTTTAGAACTGGATTGCAGTTTCTCCAATAAAGAAAACTATAGACAGATACATTTTTTCCCTGCCCTTTGACTAAGAGCAAGCTACTAGTTTAATATCTGATCTGTCCCCTGATCAGTAGAAAATATGATGCTTAACAGTCTCATAAGATTTTCTCCTAACTAGTTAAAATGATTGTCCCAATAAATCTTTCTATAAACTTTTCTACAGCAATTTCAGTTAATTAACTAGTCTTAGATTTACTGTTAAATATATGACTGAGATGAAATTTCTGTTACGTTCCTTGTTTTTTTTTCTGTAGAGATTCATATTTTTCTATTGCTTTCAGGAATGCAAGTAACTGGCAGATCTCATACCTCCGTCTTATGTTGAGAGTTTTCAAGATTCGCTCCTTTATAATCTAAGCCTAAAAATTATTTGTGGATGCTTTAAGTGTTAAGCTTTTTTTAAGTTTTGATATCAGTCTGAACGTACGTTTGACATATCTTTATTAGACCGCATTTTTATAGTTGTTGTTTTATTTCAATGGGAATTTGCCAATAAAATAGTCAGAAGAAATATAAAAATTAGAAACGAGTCTTCTTTTTCTTAACAAAAGATGAAACACGGTCTTCTAGGGAACTAGACGGCCCAGGGCTTGTTAAGTGATCCAGAGCCTCTTATGAGTCTTCTATAAGCCTAAACTCAGAGCTGGTTGTTAGAGCTGTCACCATTCAGCAACCGATGTGAGATGACTATGGTTAAGTATTCCTTCAAGATGTGGTCCAGCTGCCCTGCAGCCCACGGGGCTAATGCAAGCCTCAGTAGAATGAGCTGGGTTGTAATATTGGTGGTCAGACATTGAGAAACTCACAGGGGAAATTCTGGAGTTCAACAGGAGATAACTCAAGTTGCTTTATCCACTAGCTCCGTAGCTGTGGGGCTGCCATGGCTCCCTTTGCTCAGGTTCAGCCAGGAGCAAGGCTGAGTGATGTTGCGGGTTAAGGGCTGGGCTGGCCACTGAAACACTGACAGATGCTCTCTAACCCCCTGTTCCCCCCACTGAATGGGAAGGAAAAGGGAATGAGGCAGAGAGACCTATGAGTTAAAAAAGAAAACTAAAACAGCTTTAATGAAACAATAATAGAAAGAGTAGTGAAATGACAAGAATAAAAGACCTATATACAACTATATATAAGTCCGATGTTGAACTTGACTCCCTCCCTGACAGCAATCCCCACTGACGGTGCAGAGCAGGAGGCACCAGGGCAGCCCCAGGCTCAGCAGTGGCAGGAGGGAGCTGGACGCAGGAGCTGGATTGAGGAACTCAGGATAGGGATCAAAGGCAGGAGATCAGATGGAGTCCTCCCTGAACACCGGCCATTGAAGAAAGAGGCCTAAACTCTTGTGATCACTCAATTTCTACTAAATATAATGTATATGGAATGGAATACTCTTGTTGGTCATCTGTCCTGTCTATTACTCCCCAGAGCTGCAACCTTTTACTTATTTTATGCTGCCTTTACTTCTCAGCATCCCCAGTGCGGCACACAAGAGCCAGCAGTGGCCTTAGGGATAAGCATAAGCAAGAGCCTTTCTGCATCCCAGTCCCAGGCAGTAACTGCAAACATCAGGTGTTATCACTGCCAGTAGCACAGACTGTCTGCAAAAACATGCTGCTAGCTTCAGAAAGTGCAGCCTTTTAGAAGAGACTGAGCTGGAAAGTAAAAATCAGGGACAAGTGGCTATTGCTGACAGGCATGCCCACATATGTTTGGACACAAGTGCACACACACAGCCAGCCACAGAGGTCAGCGCTAATAGAAAATAATGACTTACCAGCACCCACGCAAGTATTCAGGTCTTGCATTAACGTGAACAGCGTGGTCGAAGTCTGCTGGTGGAATATATACATACGTATATATTTACACACACATACACATTATATACATCTCTCCAGTTGCTGTTCTTAGACACTCAGTCAACCCAGTAGCTGGTCCCAGATCCCTGGTCTTCCAGTTCCTAGTGTCTACACACTTGAACACACCGAGGTTTGCAGCTTTATTCCAGTTGCTGTTACTCAGACTCCTACACACGCACATAGAGCCATATGTTTTTGGTAAGTGATCCCAGGCCTGTGGTACCACAGGATCACAGAATTGTTGAGGCTGAAAAAGACCTCTGAGATCACCAAGTCCAACCTATGACCCAACACCATCGCAATGGCCAGACCATGGCACTAAGTGCCACATCCAGCCTCTCCTTATACACCTCCAGGCAAAGGAGTTTGTTTTCCATTCAGATATAACTGTGTGATTAATACAGCAAAAGTACAGCTAGACAGGCATAAGAAGATGTTGACAATCCCCAAAATTTACTGTGAATAATTCCCTCGCACTGTGAAGTATACCAGAAAATACACTTCTCCACTTTCCCAAAACCGTAATCCTGACAGTGTATTGATAATGTTTCTTCTAACGTGGAGATGAATCTTGCAAAAGCACTGTGAAACTATATATTCTGGAAAGCTGGAACAGAAAAAAGATTTTAAACATGACCTTATTATTTAAGTACCAGTATCTAATACTCAACAAGATGTCTGCAGGACCTTGTCCACAACCAGCACACCAACTGAACTGTATTTTAGAGACTAGAAATCCCAATTATTCAATATAATGCATAATTAAAAACTTCGTTACTGGTGAATTTAATAACATTAAAATTTTTTTTTAACTTGTCTCTCTTTGCTCTTCTGGATCCTTCTTCTCGCAAACACTGTGAAATAACCTCACTTTGAATTAGCATAACTTCTCACAGAAAAATCTAAAATGAATAATATTGAGTAAACAATAAACTTGAAGTGGCAGCTTGATTTGAGCAGTACATTGTCTATTAGGAGGCTTTATATGTTATCAGCATACTATCCTATATATTCTTTGTCTCACTGTAAAATGGATTTTACTCTAACAAATTGGATTATGGCAGCATATGACTGATAGAGAAGGATATACCTTGTTTAGTTACAAACTGCCTTCTTATATCATTTCATGCACAAAATACAGAAATAATGTATACTCAGCAGGTCCATTTTATGTTATTCCTCAGCAAATGGTTTACAAGCTGATAACTTTTAATAACTTTTTTTTCCTTCTACGTAAAGTAATTTTAGAGAACGTGTAATAAGTTTGGACTAAGGAACAATAAACAACAAAAAGAAGGCCTTTGAATGAAATGGGTATTGCTGTATTTCATCCAGACTAAAGTATCAGGATTTCTTCTGTTCAGATTGGAGGCATTAATTATCTCATGCTGACATGAATTTTACTTTAACTACCTATGAAGCTCATTTAATAGAAATAGTGTAAACAATAGGAACTCAAATGAGAGCATGTGTCTCCTCTTGACTTGTTTTGTTACAATAATAACCTTTTTAGGTTATATTGCAGCTGTGTGCTAAGGTATGATTTCTTTTTTTACTGATGTGGTTTTGCAAAATTTTTCTAATCTTACAGACATGATTAAAGAAATGCCTTTGTTTTCATTTTTTCCCATTGGCAAGCTGCATTTATTTAGCTTTCACAAGAATGGGATTCTAATGTTGTCAACGTGTAGACCATTTTAGTTTGCTACTCCCTAGGCAATCATATTGGGCTTTGCCCTTAAAAAACTTGTAAGAGCAAAGTTGAATTATGAGTGAGTATGATCACTGCTACACTATTACCTCATATAATTCTTCATAGCTTTTAAATTGATTGGAATAATTATAATGAATGGAGTATTGCATTTTCTTTCTTTTCCCTTTCCTACTCCTTTCTGTTCTTTGTTTTCCATCTTCCTCCCTAACTTCTTCCCTTTTAAGTGATCACCTCTATTCCAGCCCTCACTCTCCTTTATTCCCCTCTCTTATTTTTTGTTTCTTCTTTCTCACTATTTGCTTTTTTTTCTTTATTTTTTCTACCTATTTATTTCTCTCCTTCATTTGATTATGATTATTAAAGGTTTAGTGAATTGTTTTTAAGAGATCTGACAGAAGGAAGAGGTTCATCTGTCAGAGGAAGAGATTCAGCTAACAGCTGTTTCTAAGGACCCTGAAATAACTCTACCACAATGGCAGTAATGTAATACTGAGACTTACTTTGGTGGAAGTATTAGTAAAGATGCTACAAGCCAAATTTTTATTTGAGAAGGGTGTATAACACACAGTGGGGATTCACTGTGATTAATTCACCGAGTTGCCGTGTTTCTGCTAGGCATGTCAAAGTCCCACTACTATCGATGAATGTCTGTCCCTCAATTCATCTCACCCATTTTGGACAGCTGTTGTAACTTGCCAGATTGCTAACCATCTCATTTTCAGAGTAAGATGAGATGAATCCCATCTATCTTATCAATATCTAGGGAATTAGGGAACAATTAGAGAATTGGGGAACAATATCAGAGCAAAATGATGCTCCATGCTGCCAATCTTTCTATACAAAGAAGCATTTAAACCAGTGGTGGTGTCACTTACTTCTTGTACTCTGAATTGAGTGGAAAAGCATGTTTTGTGTCCTAGAGTACACTTAAGTAAAGACTTCCATAAACGTAACTTGAAAGTACCTATTGTTATTACTCAGGTAAGTATCATTACCTTTCTGTAATACTTGACTATCTGCTTTTTTACTGATTCTGACGACAAAGAGTTGTCCTTCCTAATTTTACTTAAGACATATCTGAGAAGACTCTTGTGCACCTGAAAACATCTGCAAAGATTGAATGTGAAATTGTAGAAAAGTTAGAAGGCTGGGATTTCGTTAGAGACACTCGAATGCAACTGCAGCTGACCCAGGACATGCAACAAATCTCATCTAAATAAATGTATTGATCTATATGATAAACAACATTTTGACTCCTTTTCCTTTGCTAGAGGCTTGGAAAGCCTCTTAAATAGGTTCATTTTTGCCATAATTGAGACTTGAATCACAATCTGAGCTATCTGTAAGATCCTTTCATTTGATTCTAGGAATGTCATCAGAACTACTGTTTGTATTTAAGTTAGCTGTATAGCCTTTTCTCTTCCTTTCATTTTCCAATGTCTTTTTAATGCATCAAGAATTTATGGCTAGGACTGAAATCTACCCAAAAGTTTAGAAACCATTTGTGTGTGAGGTAGCTATGAATGAAACAATATAATGTCTACCATTGATTGATAGTAAAAATTGTGTGATTTTACATTTTGTGTTGAAGGAAAGAATGAACAAAATACAGAGACTGATTATTTTGTGTATGTGTTTGTGTATGCATCCTTGTCTGATAGAAATCAATGCCTTTGACAATTTTTGTTGTAAGAACTGATTTTCAGTTGATTTTGTCTTTCCTGAATTTTAGACATTTAGACTGAATTTTACCATGTTGGACATCACAAGTAAGACTTCTCCTGTACTAAAATGACTGCCTCCATCGTAAGTGGTTATTAAAATTAACATATTTTATTTTGCATTAAGGAAGGTTAGATTCACACATTTTTATGGAGAAATAACTTCTTACTAGGGAGAAATTCATTGAATTATAGTATGCTGAATATGTAGTCTTCCTACCTTTATGGAATAGGTACCTCATCTGGGTGCATTTCCAGAAAAAGACCTTGAAATGGGTGAATGGGACATTTGCTCCTGGAATAACCAGTGAACTGCTCTCTCTCTCCTGGAGATACTGAAGGCAATAGGTGAGACTCGTGTTCATCTTTTCTTCTATTTGCTCGTTTTTGTCATCAGTATAAACCTTGCTGTGAAGGCAGTTCCAGGAACATTTGTCATGGACAAAATCTTAAAAGATGTTTTGGAAGACGCCAGTTTCAGCAGTAGTAGAAAATTTCATTACAAATCAAAATTGAGCTGCACCAAGAAAGTCGATTTTTGCCGTGGCAGCATAGATTTCTCACTGCTAAGGGAAATAATATAGTTAAAGGGGGATTTGTTTAAAGGTCTAGCTAAGATAAAACACTGCAAGGCTCTTAAAGGTAATTGAAATTTAATTTTTTTTACTTCAAACTGAAGAAGAAATTATTTTACAGTCAAGTTAAAAAATGCTTAAACTCACTATAAGGTGATCATAGAAGGGTCCTAAATGTGAACCAGATTACTGCAGATTTGTTTAGTATAAGCCTTTGGTAAACAGCATATATCTACAAAGTAGCTGTCTTGCTGTTACGTACCAAGAAGCAAATTGATCTGTCCTGTATAAAATCAGATTCAGTTAGTGGAACTACGATATAGATCAGGGACCTAGGAACAAGGAAAGAGGGGCTTCCCTTGCCATGTTTTGATATTAGGATAAGGTGCAAAAACAGTTATCAGGCTGATATTTTAAGTCTTCCTAATCTTTTACTTTGTGTCTTCCTGGTGGGAGAGAGCAGAGACCTTCCATTAATGCCACTGGTGCTCAGTCCCAGCAAAGAGAAGTGGTCCCTGCGTTTCTGAATCTGTGCATTTTAAGTTTACTCCAGAGTTATTCTGGGGAAGCTGAAATTACTTGAAATTCACCTGTGTTATGGGGGTTGATAATAAGAACTGAAAACAAGCCAAACACCATTTTCTCCCAGGAAAGATTTTTAGAAGAATGCAACTGAGCCACTGTGTGATTTCCAGGCTTTAATGAAGACAATCATTTATTTGGGTAGGTGACTGCCCTCACATCTGTTTTGCAGGCTTTTTGGCTTATTTGAACTATCTCAGTAGAATTTTTTCAGTATCCTTTTCCTTACCAAATAGGAAACTGGCAGTATAGTCCCAATAATGTTTGCTTCAGTCTTATATTATTGTGACATCTGGCGATACGTACCTTTTAAATACTGCAGAGATATCAGAAATAGTTTTCAGTGAACTAGTTTGCTTGGATAAGCAGGCAGCAAGCAAACTCATTAGAAGGAAGCCATGAAAAAAGAGAGCTCTAATTGCCTTTGCAGGATAAATATTGCAATGTAGCATTGCATTTACACTGCTTTCAATACCTGAGCTGCCTCATTTAAAGCAAGGTCAAGTCGTTCCAACATTACACTGCAGCCTAGAGTGAAAACATATGTCTTTATCTATAGCAACATATAGCACAGATTCTGCAGATTGGACGTTTTTTTCAGGAAGAATATCTCACTGGACTTTATGATCTTTCTAACTGCTGAATATCTCTTCTTCCACCTCTGCAGTTCAAGCAGTTTCATAGACAGTGCTGCTGATCCTCAATCAGATTTCGAGGCAGGTTCCAGCCACCTGTTGCACTATTTCATCAAGTTTTGTTGTGATTTCTTACATCAATTGGTTTTGACCACACTCCTTGACATCCTTCTTCCAGTGTTTTATTTCAATAATAAATCTAAAACTAGATTTCAGTCATGTTGGAGCCTATGATGTATTTATAGATTCTCCCCACTCACAATCCTCAATACTTATCTCAACCTCCTCTTTTTATTCTATCTTGTAAATCAGAGACTCTTGAATCAACAACTTTATCAACCCTACAGGGTCTCTGGAAGTCCTAGATTGATATGTTTTCTCTAATAGAGTAAACTTAATTCTTTTTCCCTCTGCCACTGTCTCTGTGCTGTCTACAGCATCGTCACAAAATCTCTTAGAAATGTATCCAAATATTCTGTGATAAGGGTTCTAAATATCTCATGCAACTGCCTTGCAGTTGCTGTAAAGGTCCTTAATTATCTATTTAGTATTTCCAGTAAACCAAATCCCCTGTAGACCTAGCATGTCCAATCCTTTCAACTTTCAGTTCATAGAACAACCTTCTTGCCCAGGAAGCAATCAGTCTTCTGAGCCTTTATTGCTTACACATGAAAAAGAAAAATCTAAGCCATAATGCAACTGATATTTTTCATTGTAACGAGGAAATATTCTGCTAGGTATTAAGTTTTTCATAACATTTATGGCATGACAGTGTATTTTTATTTGGGGGATTATCATAGAACTTACATGGTCTGGCTAAGAAATTGGTGATACAGAGAGCTTTTGTTTTTACAGTAATGAATGTGCAAGACTAAAGCAAGAAAACTAGATTTAAAACTACAGGGTCTCCAGGCTGCAAGCACAAGGACAAAGTTGCCTGTGGGCAGAGACCTGTAAAGAAACACTTTGGGCTTTGCAGTTCCTGTAATGCAAAGGACTTTACGAACCTGGAGTAGGAGGACTTGCAGAGCATATGGACGTGTTTATTCTCATCTTGTTCATACACAGATTTATGTGTTAATATTTTGCAGGTAAAAAGAGGCTTGGGATTGGGCTTTGAAGCAGAGAACAACCAGAAGAAGCAGTCTTTGTTCTGTCAACCAGCTGCCTACTCTTCTGGCTGAACCCTCTATGTGGAGGATATACTCTGTATTACCAGGCAAAGCCTGAACATGCACTGCAAGAGGAGATCCCTGGAGATGCAGCTGTGATGGACAATGTAGGAAACAGGCACCCCGGAGCAGAGAAGGGAGCGTGCCTGTACTTGGAGTTGATTGTCTTGGGAATTCACAGGGGTTTCTTCAGAATTTGTTGGAACCAGGGAAAATGCAGAAATTTGTTGTACTAAAAAGCAAGGCTAGAGGACAAAATTGCTCTTCAGTACACCAGTGGGCAAAAGAGTCATTCTGTATTGGGTTAGTCTCACCCAGCAGACTGGTCATTTCCTACTCTTAAGCAGACATTTCTGTTTAATCCTGTGTATCTTTAACACTAAAAGTTTGTGTCACTGGCCTATACTAAAGGCTGTAAAATATTGAAAGAGAATGACTTGCAAATATAATGTGGAATATATACATATGTGAATATAGGTAGAATATTTACAGCTAGAATCTAGAAATACAGAAGGCTCAAAGAAACACAGTGATTTAGTGACCAAGTAAAGAAACAACATTTGTATTTTCCCCAGTCTTAATGTAATTTCTTATGTTTCAAAGACATCTTGTGCTGTTATGTTGAACTGGTCATTTTACTTGATGACTCATGTACAGAAAAATGTGTTAAAGGTTAATTATAAGTGTGCAGGGAAGAATTTTTTTGGAGTAAGCTAGGTACTGAAGTGAATCATAGAAATATGAAAATGCAAAGCATATCTAAACCAGAGAAGGTCAAATAGTGGCCTAGGTATTAGACTTCACATGAACAGGAGATGTATTTGGCCTCTGGAATCTATTCAGTCAGAAGGACAAGCAGAAAGCCACCTAGATAGAGGTATTACTGTATGGAAGAAGAAAGGAAACAAGGACATTTATGTGATGTAAAGCAAGGCCCCATTTTCCACAGTTTAATTGGCCAGGTACAGTCCCTTACACACGTAGCTGTTGCAACATTTGGCATCCATCTAGGAATAAAAATAGCCCCTCAATGTGAAGATGTCCATATCTGATTGGAAACACAGATTACGAACTTGTAACCACTGGCAATTTTGACTAGTCATCAACTCGACAATTGATTAATATTTGGAGATAAATGAATTGCCTAAGTTTAAGGCTTTAACATTAACCTGTAAGCATTCTAAAACATTTCAGATTATATCAGATCAGAGAAATGCTCTTCAAGACTAAACCATTAAACTAATATTTTTAGTCCAAGCTGTAAAATGTTTATTGAACTGAACAGATTAAAAATATATAGTATCTATATTTAGAGAAAAATACAGCACTGCAGTGCCTACAGTCTGAGGCAGTTAATAGTACTCATTATAGCTCAAATTTTTCATTAGAAAAATAAGAAACAGAAAGCCTATTTCATTGTCAAAAATGAAAATATATAAAAGCTTCTGCCCCTACTTTCTGTAGATTGTTAAACTGAATTTCCACAGTTATAAGTGAAATAAATATGTATTTTGAAAAGTTCCCCATTAAAAAGTGAATAATAACTCTATGAGCTTTGGCCTGCAGTGAAACATGTCAGCAAAGATAAGCTAGGCTTCAGTCCATTTAACTTTTAAAGAATAGTTATGTATGTAGTTAGTTATTCTGTATGTTGGATTCAGTTGCTGAGCACATCCATTTACATAGTGATAAACGAATGCCATTCTTTAATTACTTAATGAAAAAAAACACAACAGAGGTTTGGAAGACATAGACTTGCTTGTGCTGACTCCGTGTCAGAAGACATGAGCATGAGAGCATTTTTGATGGGTTTTGTCTTTTGCATTTTGCCTACTAGCTTTTGTCTGATAATATCATTGACAGTTGCGCTTTAAATACCTCTGTATATGAATATTTATTTATAAAATATTTTGAATAATTGTTTTTAAAAGCCAAAAGGCTAATACGAGGATTTAGTTCTAACAGACAGGAAGAGTAAGTCCATCATTAATTCCTTCTACTTGAATGAATTGACCATCAGCTGTTTGTGTGAAATGAACCTTCCTGGCTGGGAAATCAAAGTAGGGCATAACCAGAGTGAATTTTCAAGTGTGTAAACCTAGAAATTTTGATCCATAGTTTAGAGAAATTCTGAGACCAAGGGATCCTAGGAATGAAATAAGAAGTAGAATACAGATAAACACTCAATGAAATTGTATTTTATACTTAAAACTTGATGGGAGTGGGATTGATGTTTTTTTTGTGTTTGGGGACTTTTTTGGGGTGTTTGTTGTTGTACTGTACTAGAAAATTGATTTGATTGTGTGCAAAAATCTCATTCATAGAGCAGGAAACACTTTTCTACTAATGTTAACTATGGGCCAACTGTCAAGAACTCTTAATGAGCTGAGCCAGAAAAGTATTGTTCGGTAGCTGTCCTTTGGATGTAACACAAATATAAACTGATATAGCGCCACTGCTTTTCAGAAATCCAGTTCCATCTGAAGTCTAGGGACCTGAGGTAGGGCTCTCAAGGAAGCACCTGTCTCTACTGAGAAACTGCAATGAGGAGTCTGGGTCTACCAGTAGCGTTCCAATCTGCTAGCATGGTCTTCTGTAGCGGACAGCCACATGAATGTTTGCCCTATACATTTCTTGGAAAAAAACAAGACCAGTTTCTGCCCCTGTGTGGCAAACTGATATGTGCCAAATGAAATGTGGTAGAAGGATCTGATAAACAGATGTCTCAAAAGCCTTGGCCCAAGTATACATGAGATCAAGAATCTTGAGGAGGCAGATGGCTCTGTCTTGTAACATATTTCCCAAAGACATAGGGAAATCACATATGCTAATAAAGATTACCAATAACAGTGAAGGACCTTGACCCCCTACCTTGCGTAGTGCATGGCTGCATGTAGAAAAATGTGTATAAACTGAGGTGGGATAAAGCAAAAATTTAAATAGAGGAAGAAGAAGAAGAGCAGAAACATATAGACAGAAATGACGACACTGAGAAGAGGAAGTGCAGGAGGAGAAGTAAAGATGATTCTTGAACCCCTGCTAGTGAGACCAATGCAGGACAGGAACATGGACTGGTGATCGCTGTCTCTCACCCTCTTTTCCTCCCTTTTCTTTCCCTTTCCTCTTTCTCACTAAGTAACGCAAGGCCTATCATAGTGTTTACTTAGTCTATGCTAAATTTCTTTGTTGCAGTTAAGTATAATACTGCCTGCTATGAGTTGTTACTGTCCTTTTTCCCTGTTATGATTAAGTAACATGCAGTTTGTTGTGTTTTTCTAGTCTTTTCCTGGTTATCATTAGGTAATAGTATATTTCCTGTCCTAATGTGTCATGTAACTAAAACTGATTATTGTGAGTCTGATCTATACGATGTAAGAAATCAATAAATGTTTGTGTATGGACCTTGAGACTTTCTCACCTTTGCACACTCCATTGGGGAATTATGAATCTAAGTCACTTGTGCCCCTCTCCTGGGAGGGACATGACATGTTCTCAGAAAGAATTCACCTTCAATGTTCCTGTTCTCAGGTAGCACAATAGATGTAAATTTATACGTAAACCAGACACTGTGTATTTTTAGCAGTATGATGGTTTGCCTGAGCTTTGATTGGGAGATTGATATCTGAATTTTCTTTATTTTACTGGATTTTCAGATCCTTCTAACATGGTAAGGTCTTCATTCTCCCTTCAGATTGATTTTTACTTTTCTTTGCACCTGGAATTTCAGTTAGGTCTCTTGAACATTTTCAACTCAACCTAAAAACATTTATGCTATGATATGTCAAAGGAAGGACACATTAGCTCCAGAGTTGCAAATTGGAAAAGTCTTCTTAGATTTTTCTTCATTCCCGGAATAGGAGGAGAAGGCACAATTGTACTCCTCCTGACCCTGGCAACTAAGTAATCCTTTCTTTTGCCTTTTTATCATTGCATTTAAACTAAAGGTAGGTGTCGATTTCTTCTATTCTTATGCATCTTGGGGACTGACCTGCTGGAGAGCAGCGTAGGATAAAGGGACCTGGGGGTTCTAGGGGACAGCAGGGTAACCATGAGCCAGCAATGTGCCCTCGTGGCCAAGAAGGCCAATGGCATCCTGGGGTGTATTAAAGGAGAGTAGCTAGTAGGTCAAGAGAGGTTCTCCTCCCCCTCTACTCTGCCCTGGTGAGGCCACATCTGGAATATTTTGTCCAGTTCTAAGCCCCTCAGCTCAAGAGAAACAGGGAACTGCTTGAGAGAGTCCAGCGCAGAGCCACAAAGATGATATAGGAAGTGGAACATTTTCCTTATGAGGAAAGGCTGAAGGAGCTGGGTCTCTTTAGCTTGGAGATGAGGAAGCTGAGGGGTAACCTCATAAAGGTTTATAAATACATCAAGAGGGAGAGTCAGGAGGATGGTGCCAGGCTCTTTTCAGCAGCGTCCAATGACAGGACAAGGGGCAATGGATACAAGCTAGAACATAGGAGGTTCCACAAAAATATTAGAAAAAACTTTTTCCTGTTAGGGTGACGGAGCACTCGCACAAGCTGCCCAGGGAGGTTGTGGAGTCTCTTTCTTTGGAGACATTCAAAACTTGCCTGGATGTGTTCTTGTGTGATCTACTGTAGGTGATCCTGCTCTGGCAGAGGGTCTGGACTAGATCTTTTGAGGTCCCTTCCAACCCCTGACATTCTGTGATTCTGTGATACTGTGATTCTGTGATCTTATCTGCATAATGTAATTGCTGCTAAAACCAAATTATTACAAGCTTTGTAAAGTTCAATATTACCACTGCTTTAGCTATCAGTTTTTCTTTGCAAGAGAGAGTATTACTTCATCAGTTTAACTTCTAGACTTGTGTTTAGCTTATTATACAAATAATTGCTATTAACTAATAGCTTTATTCCTTCCAGGGACAATCTAGTTGAAGATTCGGAAGCCTAAAATCTCTGCTACGTTTTATTAGAACATCTATTAACTGCAAAGCTTTCAGGTCTGATATCTGACATCTTTAATTGTCATTGTAATTGATTTTACCTTTGACTTGGCATGGTGATTGCTTTGTAATTTGTTGGTGATTAATGACTGTCCTCTGGTTATCCTGCTTGGCTAGGCCTAAGGCATAAACCAGGCAATTGGTTTGCTTTCACTCTGACATCCTAAAAGACGTCAAAAACTATATAGTCCAGATTTATCGTATGGGGAAATAGGAGACTCAGCACATTCGTGGCATCCTCAGCCTCTCAGCCGAGCACAGGGAGGGTCATGACTGGCTTTGCAGAATGTGAAGAGAGATGTGTGGGGATCTAGCTTTCCATGCTTCTGAGGTGGCCAACCCCATTTATCTTACCATTGGGGATCTAGCTTTCCATGCTTCTGAGGTGGACAACCCCATTTATCTTGCCACAGCAGTTGACACAGTGGGAAATAACAATTTTATGGATGTGACATAGGCAAAAAAAATATGCTTTTCTACTTTTATCTAATGTTCCTTTTTCTGCCTAAAGTCAAGATGTCAAAGTTGACAGTCTAACACCTGAGGCTGATCATGAGATTGAACCAAGGTTTTGCTGAGGTAGTGAATGATTTATTTATTTTTTTTAACTCCAGTACTGCAGGTAGAAAGGTGAGCTTGTCTTTAAAAAACAATAAGGATGTAAAAGGTAAATGTTCTCCTGGGTGTTTCAACAATAGCTGCTGTCAGATTCTGGGTTTCAGATTGATAATTCTGAGCCCTAAATCTAAGGTTTATGGGGTTGAAATGTGGGTATTGTCTTTTTCTTTTGCAAGTCCCTACAATGGCTTATTAGAAGAATCATAATTTCCTCGGTTAGGAGGAAGTTCATGTTTATAACCAGGCGTTCAAATTTTAAGCTTTCTTTTTCTTCCACTTCCTACTTCTCTGTATTTCAATTTGAGAATAATGTAATACCAATATTCTCTGATGTGTGCCCTGTTTTCCATCATAAACTGTAAGTTTAGAACTAGTTAATAAGCTTTAGTGTTAGGGTTGGAAGGGACCTCCAGAGCATCTAGTCCAACCCCCCTGCCAGAGCAGGATCCCCTAGGGCAGGCCACACAGGAATGCATCCAGGTGGGTTTTGCATGCCTCCAGAAAAGGAGACTCCATGACCTCTCTGGACAGCCTGTTTCAGTACTCTGATGAATGATGAAACAATTCCGCTGCACAAATATATTATATATAACAAATGCTGAGACTTCAGTTATGTGAACTGTAATGAGCAAAACAACCGAAGCTGCTGAAACCTTTGCTGCTGTTTCTCAAATTTACATTTTTTTCCAGGGGTAAAATCTTCCCTTAGTAGCCCCTACCAAAGCTGCAGGTGCAGTTCTTGAGCATAGACACGAAAACCAGAGAGAGACAATAGGCGATGTATTGCTGGCAGGTTGATGTGAAGGTTTGCTCATACCCAGCAGTCTGTCCACCACAGGATGAAGGTGCCATGGGGCTGCCTTTTGGTCTAAGCAGTGCCCAGGGGATGCTGATCAGCCACGACTCTCCAGCCATGGCTGTAAGACATCTGGCACTGTCTGAGCAAAGCTGTGGGGCATAAAATCTGAATACAATATCTGTGGACTTCAATCCTCTCCTTCCACTAGTCACTGGCTTGCCTTAGGCCACCCTCAAGTAAGACCTGCACCCTGCAGGCTCCCACCTTTCTCCTATAGGTGACCTGCTTCCCACACCTCTCCTTTTCCCCACCTCAGAGACTGCCAGCTCTCCAGACCCCTTCCCAGCTCTATATCTTCCTCCAGTGAAGAAAATCACTGTTGCCGTTGGAGGATCCCATTTCTCTAATTGATGGGGCAGGGGAGAAGAGGAGGATATGTTATTAAGTTAAATATGACTGTGCAAATGTTGAAAAGCATGTGTAGGCAATTGAATGTAGATCTGTGTTGGATCATTTCAAAATACACAGGAGTAACTTCAATGAGGCAATGGAGATAAGCTGGTCTAAAACTGCAAACGATGAATTATCCAGTGATTTTAGAAAATGAATATACTAAATAAAATTTCAAATTATAAAATAAAAAGAAAACTATACACTTTATAAAACATATATTGTTATTTTTAACCTGTGTTCTAATGATTTTGAAGTCTTTAATGCAAAATGTCATATCTGTAAGAGTGGTAAATTTCAAAACTCTATTACAAACTTAAGGGAGATTTACTTTTGAAGTGATGCATGACATGACCTTCAACTCTCATAATTTAATAAAAATGCAAGGCTATCTAATTAGACTTCAAAATGACAGATAAGTGTTAATTATAATTCCTTCTTAATAGACAAAAAAGGTTTTAAAAATAAATGCTTTAGAAAGGTGGAAGGACTTTGTTATTACTAGCAGCAGGACAGACAATGCCTGCCCAAAAATATATTTTTTTCCTCCTGGGCCCACTCAGAAATTTTCCTCAATATCTTCAAAAGAAGTAGGTGCAGTGCAGTTAGAGTCCAAGTTTAAGTTCTAAAAAATACTATAAGGAGAAAAAATAATTTTCCTCATTTAGAATCAGAGAAGTGTAGAATCGTTAAGGTTGGAAAAGACCTCTAAGATTATCTAGTCCAACCACGTACACAACATTATCATGACCACTAAATCATGTCCCAAAATGCCACATCTACACGTTTTTTGAACAATCCCAGGGATGGCAACTCCACCACTTTCCTAGGCAGCGTATTTCAATGCTTGGTGTAAGAGACTGCACCGGATTGTTTGCCTCAGCATTGCTGGAACAAAAGCACCAATGGCACCACTGCCATAACAACGAAGCGGCCACAAGACTAATGGTTTCCTGTCATCTAACAGGTGAAGTGGATACCGAGAAATCGAAACTATGAATTCTGAAAAAACTTAACCTAACCTCCATGCATGCACCCAGATCCAGGGCCAGAACTCCTTGCGATCCCCCAGTGACAGTACTGGGCATACACATCACTGCTGGTGGGAGATAAGGCTAAACAAAACAGCTCTCCTCAAAACAGAATCTCTGCTAAGAGATTCTCGGAAGGAGAATGAACACTACACAATAAAGGCAGAGAAAACGACAGGCACGATGCTCTCTCATCTTCCTTGCTTCTCTAGAGACCATTCTCCCATCTTCCTTGATGAACCATTCTACTACCTTCATTGCTTTTTCCCATCTTCCTCTCTCTGCAGAACGATCTACGAATCGGACAGTTGGGATGCCTCATCACTGTGGTGGTAGCTATCATAATTATGGTTTTCAGTTTCTTCCTCCTCTTTCTCTCTTTCTCCCTCTTTTGTGTTTGTGCACCTGTTGTCGGGCAAATAAAGTTCTTTGGCACTTGACACCATTTTGAGTTATAATTCTGTTCTTGAGAACACGAGCAAAACCTCACTCTGGTTTTTGACCCGCTTGCCACAGCTTGTCCACTCTTTCAGTACAAAAACTTTTCCTGGTACCAAATCTAAACCTCCCCTGGAGTAACTGGAGGCCATTTCCTTTTGCCCTATCATTCTCCATTTCCCAGTTAAAATCTCACACAAAAATCTGGTTTTATCTTATTGTTATTAAATCTAAGCTAATAGAGTAGGATTCCAAATATGAAGAATCTGATTTTTCAGATATTCAGTTTTTCAGTTTTCCAAAACAAAACTTCTTAAAAAATTATTAGATTACTCTCTATTTCATGTTTCTACAGATAGGCTTACAATCGTTCATCTATACACTGTGATAAGGGAATTTCTTGGCTTTATCACTGAGAAAGATCTTATATCCAGAAATGTACTTGTTAAATTTGGACAATTGCACTTTTAGATTGAATTAAGCAAAAAAGCATCTCTAAACCAGAAGTGATTCAAAAAGCAATTAAACATTAAAAACACTTATATTGATGGAGGCATATGAAGAAAATAGAGAAGTAGTAAAAGAAATTACAATTTTCTGCAATCCCATCCTTTCATAAAATATTCTGGGGTAAATAATTTTTCTCAAAATATTAGATTGTTTTAACAAGTCAGCAAAATAATATTATTCTTTCTTGGGTTACCAACCTGAAATCCTGTGATGACGAATAATGCTTGTCTAAGCTCTTCATTAACAACATAGATGTTCGTCAAATAAAGGAGACCGGAAATTTTATTTGTGGGTCTTTTCTTGAGAATAATTTTTGTTTGCCTCTTATTTTGCCTTTCATGTTTCTGATAGGTAATTACCAAATTTTCCTTTCCTGTGCCTTACTCTACCCAGACAAAGGGATTTTCCAGACCAGACTTATTTAGATAACTATTTGCTACTCCACTACATTTTTATGACTAATATATCCTCCAGTGCATGTAAGAGAAGTACAATATGAAGAATTCAGCACGGAGTTTGGGAACCGGCAAGAGCTGAGTTTGTTACCACCTGCCAGACTGATAATCTGAGAGGAATTTGTTACTTTGCCCCTTCAAGCATGTAGTACTGAAATGGGAGAAAATTGTATTTAAAACATGATATATATATTATATATATATGTATTCCCTCTAGTGTACTTTGAATAAATACAGAGAAACACTGAAATGAAGGAAAAGTTGAGTGAGAAAATATATTACTAAACAGTACAGATAGATTTCTCTATATATTTTTTAATATTTTATAGTAACATAAACTCACAAACTCATAACCCATTAATGTCATGTCTGATTTTATTTTCTATTGTACACAAACTCAATTCAGCAAGATCACCATTGGTTTCTGTATATATTTTTTTCAGAATTCTTACTCCTATTTGATTTCTCTCCTGCTTTGCCTGTGTTGAAAACCTTTTTCCATTTACCTTCATGTTTGTTGCTATCTTCTTTTTGTCCAAATCTTTGTGCACCACTCACTATTTCCAGCTGTTAATTTATTCCCATAATGCTAAGTTTTTACGTGAAAAGGACATCTTTGGAAACCTTTGAGGCTACCTGAGAACTCACTAAACACACCTACCTATGCTGTCAAATAATTTACTTTCTTGTTTTGCTCCTTACCATTGCAATCTCATACATACTGTGTTCATTTATATATTCTGCTTCAGAGTAAATCTTTTCCCCTTCTGACAGAGGCAATGTGCATTTCTGGAGGTAGATCCCAGAACTGTGTCCTGTGGAAATATCGTGTTTTCCAACACAGACCCTGCACACTCCAAACTGTCCCTTGGTCAAAAGCCCCCAGGGCATAAATCACATCTCCTCAGCCTAACTCTAGAAGAACTCCACTTTAATGACATGCAATAGAAATCTCAGCTAATTTAAATTTTTTTTCAGCTTTAAAAGCTCACAGAACATGATTATGAAAAGATTTAGGTGACCACATCGTAAAAGGAGGTTCAAGCTAAGTGCTAGGCTGTGTGGAAGTGGTGGGTCTCCGCAAAGAGAGTCTGACCCTCAGCAGTCTGCACATGAGTGACCCTGTGCAAGTTGGCCAGGGGTGCAAATAACATACCACAATCACAGAATCACAGAATCACAGAATCACAGAATCAGAGAATCACAAAATGTTAGGGGTTGGAAGGGACCTCAAAAGATCTTCTAGTCCAGCCTCCGTGCCAGAGCAGGATCACCTACAGTAGGTCACATAGGAACGTGTCCAGGTGGGTTTTGAATGTCTCCAAAGAGGGAGACTCCACAACCTCCCTGGGCAGCCTGTGCCAGTGCTCTGACACACTCACAGGGAAAAAGATCTTTCTAATATTTTTGTGGAAC